>NW_027274141.1:0-25000 GCF_030028105.1 Mobula birostris
GAGGAACTCGGCAGGTCAGGAAGAATCTATGGAAAGGAATACAGGAACAATGCTTTTGGCCAAGACTTTTAATTAGGGCTGGAAAGGAAGGGGGAAGATGTCAGAATAAGACGGTGCCTCTACTTCTCACCTGCCATTCTCCCCGGGTGTCCCTCCTCCTTCCCTTTCTCCCACGGTCCACTCTCCTCTCTGATCAGATTCCTTCCTCTCCAGCCCTTTACCTTTCCCACCCATCATCTCCCCCTGGTGTCCCTCCTTCCCTTTCTCCCACGGTCCACTCTCCTCTCCGATCAGATTCCTTCCTCTCCAGCCCTTTAACTTTCCCACCCATCACCTCCCCCTGGTGTCCCTCTTCCTTCCCTCTCTCCCAAAGTCCACTCTCCTCTCCGATCAGATTTCTTCCTCTCCAGCCCTTTATCTTTCCACCCATCACCTCCCCCTGGTGTCCCTCCTCCTTCCCTTTCTCCCATGGCCCACTCTCCTCTCCAATCAGATTCCTTCCTCTCCAGCCCTTTACCTTTCCCACCCATCACCTCCCCCTGGTGTCCCTCCTCCTTCCCTTTCTCCCACGGTCCACTCTCCTCTCCGATCAGATTCCTTCCTCTCCACACTTTTGTGTGTTATGCCATAATCCCTAGACTCTCTTGCAAAAATAAATCTCACTGCCCATTGAATAGGGACGAGCTCCCACTGCCTAGTGTACAGGGACAAGCTCCCACTACCGATTGAATAGAGATGAGCTCCCACTGCCTATTGAATAGGGACGAGTTCCCACTGCCTATTGTATAGGGACAAGCTCCCACTATCAATTGAATAGGGACGAGCTCCCACTGCCTATTGAATAGGGACGAGCTCCCACTATTGAATAGGGATGAGCTCCCACTGTCTATTGAATAAGGATGAGCTCCCACTGTCTATTGAATAGGGACAAGCTCACACTATTGAATAGGGACGAGTTCCCACTGTCTATTGAATAGGGACGAGCTCCCACTATTGAATAGGGACGAGTTCCCACTGTCTATTGAATAGGGACAAGCTCACACTATCTATTGAATAGGGACAAGCTCCCACTGCCTATTGAATAGGGATGAGTTCCCACTGCCTATTGAATAGGGACAAGCTCACACTATCTATTGAATAGGGACAAGCTCCCACTGCCTATTGAATAGGGATGAGCTCCCACTGTCTATTGAATAGGGACAAGCTCACACTATTGAATAGGGACGAGTTCCCACTGCCTATTGTATAGGGACAAGCTCACACTATCTATTGAATAGGGACAAGCTCCCACTGTCTATTGAATAGGGACAAGCTCCCACTGCCTATTGAATAGGGATGAGTTCCCACTGCCTATTGTATAGGGACGAGCTCACACTATTGAATAGGGACGAGCTCCCACTGTCTATTGAATAGGGATGAGCTCCCACTGTCTATTGAATAGGGACGAGCTCCCACTGCCTATTGAATAGGGATGAGCTCCCACTGTCTATTGAATAGGGACGAGCTCCCACTATTGAATAGGGATGAGCTACCACTGTCTATTGAATAGGGACGAGCTCCCACTGTCTATTGAATAGGGATGAGCTCCCACTGTCTATTGAATAGGGATGAGCTCCCACTATTGAATAGGGATGAGCTCCCACTGTCTATTGAATAGGGACGAGCTCCCACTATTGAATAGGGATGAGCTCCCACTGTCTATTGAATAGGGATGAGCTCCCACTATTGAATAGGCACGAGCTCCCACTGTCTATTGAATAGGGACGAGCTCCCACTATTGAATAGGGACGAGCCCCCACTGTCTATTGAATAGGGATGAGCTCCCACTGTCTATTGAATAGGGATGAGCTCCCACTGTCTATTGAATAGGGACGAGCTCCCACTGTCTATTGAATAGGGATGAGCTCCCACTATTGAATAGGGATGAGCTCCCACTGTCTATTGAATAGGGATGAGCTCCCACTATTGAATAGGGACGAGCTCCCACTGCCTAGTGTACAGGAACAAGCTCCCACTACCTATTGAATAGAGATGAGCTCCCACTGCCTATTGTATAGGGACAAGCTCCCACTGTCTATTGAATAGGGACAAGCTCACACTATTGAATAGGGACGAGTTCCCACTGCCTATTGTATAGGGACAAGCTCACACTATCTATTGAATAGGGACAAGCTCCCACTGCCTATTGAATAGGGACGAGCTCCCACTATTGAATAGGGATGAGCTCCCACTGTCTATTGAATAGGGACAAGCTCACACTATTGAATAGGGACGAGTTCCCACTGCCTATTGTATAGGGACAAGCTCCCACTACCTATTGAATAGGGATCAGCTCCCACTGTCTATTGAATAGGGATCAGCTCCCACTGTCTATTGAATAGGGACGAGCTCCCACTGTCTATTGAATAGGGATGAGCTCCCTCTGTCTATTGAATAGGGATGAGCTCCCACTATTGAATAGGGACGAGCTCCCACTATTGAATAGGGACGAGCTCCCACTGTCTATTGAATAGGGACGAGCTCCCACTGTCTATTGAATAGGGACGAGCTCCCACTGTCTATTGAATAGGGATGAGCTCCCACTGTCTATTGAATAGGGACGAGCTCCCACTATTGAATAGGGACGAGCTCCCACTGTCTATTGAATAGGGATGAGCTCCCACTATTGAATAGGGATGAGCTCCCACTATTGAATAGGGATGAGCTCCCACTGTCTATTGAATAGGGACGAGCTCCCACTATTGAATAGGGACGAGCTCCCACTGTCTATTGAATAGGGATGAGCTCCCACTATTGGATAGGGATGAGCTCTCACTGTCTATTGAATAGGGATGAGCTCCCACTATTGAATAGGGATGAGCTCCCACTGTCTATTGAATAGGGACGAGCTCCCACTGTCTATTGAATACGGATGAGCTCCCACTGTCTATTGAATAGGGATGAGCTCCCACTATTGAATAGGGATGAGCTCCCACTGTCTATTGAATAGGGATGAGCTCCCACTATTGAATAGGGATGAGCTCCCACTGTCTATTGAATAGGGACGAGCTCCCACTATCTATTGAATAGGGATGAGTTCCCACTGTCTATTGAATAGGGACGAGCTCCCACTCCCTATTGAATAGGGACGAGCTCCCACTATTGAATAGGGATGAGCTCCCACTGTCTATTGAATAGGGACGAGCTCACACTATTGAATAGGGATGAGCTCCCACTGTCTATTGAATAGGGATGAGCTCCCACTGTCTATTGAATAGGGATGAGCTCACACTATTGAATAGGGATGAGCTCCCACTGTCTATTGAATAGGGACGAGCTCCCACTATTGAATAGGGATGAGCTCCCACTGTCTATTGAATAGGGACGAGCTCCCACTGTCTATTGAATAGGGATGAGCTCCCACTGTCTATTGAATAGGGATGAGCTCCCACTATTGAATAGGGATGAGCTCCCACTGTCTATTGAATAGGGATGAGCTCCACTATTGAATAGGGATGAGCTCCCACTGTCTATTGAATAGGGACGAGCTCCCACTATCTATTGAATAGGGATGAGTTCCCACTGTCTATTGAATAGGGACGAGCTCCCACTCCCTATTGAATAGGGACGAGCTCCCACTATTGAATAGGGATGAGCTCCCACTGTCTATTGAATAGGGACGAGCTCACACTATTGAATAGGGATGAGCTCCCACTGTCTATTGAATAGGGATGAGTTCCCACTGTCTATTGAATAGGGATGAGCTCACACTATTGAATAGGGATGAGATCCCACTGTCTATTGAATAGGGACGAGCTCCCACTATTGAATAGGGATGAGCTCCCACTGTCTATTGAATAGGGATGAGCTCCCACTGTCTATTGAATAGGGATGAGCTCCCACTGCCTATTGAATAGGGATGAGCTCCCACTGTCTATTGAATAGGGACGAGCTCCCACTATTGAATAGGGATGAGCTCCCACTATTGAATAGGGACGAGCTCCCACTGTCTATTGAATAGGGATGAGCTCCCACTGTCTATTGAATAGGGATGAGCTCCCACTGTCTATTGAATAGGGACGAGCCCCCACTGCCTATTGAATAGGGACGAGCTCCCACTATTGAATAGGGATGAGCTTCCACTGTCTATAGAATAGGGAAGAGCTCCCACTATTGAATAGGGATGAGCTCCCACTGTCTATTGAATAGGGACGAGCTCCCACTATTGAATAGGGATGAGCTCCCACTGTCTATTGAATAGGGAAGAGCTCCCACTATTGAATAGGGATGAGCTCCCACTGTCTATTGAATAGGGATGAGCTCCCACTGTCTATTGAATAGGAATGAGCTCCCACTGTCTATTGAATAGGGACGAGCTCCCACTATTGAATAGGGACGAGCTCCCACTATTGAATAGGGACGAGCTCACACTATTGAATAGGGATGAGCTCCCACTGTCTATTGAATAGGGATGAGCTCCCACTGTCTATTGAATAGGGATGAGCTCCCACTATTGAATAGGGATGAGCTCCCACTGTCTATTGAATAGGGATGAGCTCCCACTATTGAATAGGGATGAGCTTCCACTGTCTATAGAATAGGGACGAGCTCCCACTATTGAATAGGGATGAGCTCCCACTGCCTATTGAATAGGGACGAGCTCCCACTATTGAATAGGGACGAGCTCCCACTATTGAATAGGGATGAGCTCCCACTGTCTATTGAATAGGGAAGAGCTCCCACTATTGAATAGGGATGAGCTCCCACTGTCTATTGAATAGGGATGAGCTCCCACTGTCTATTGAATAGGGATGAGCTCCCACTGCCTATTGAATAGGGATGAGCTCCCACTGTCTATTGAATAGGGACGAGCTCCCACTATTGAATAGGGACGAGCTCCCACTGCCTATTGAATAGGGACGAGCTCCCACTATTGAATAGGGATGAGCTCCCACTATTGAATAGGGACGAGCTCCCATTGTCTATTGAATAGGGACGAGCTCCCACTATTGAATAGGGATGAGCTCCCACTGCCTATTGAATAGGGACGAGCTCCCACTATTGAATAGGGATGAGCTCCCACTATTGAATAGGGACGAGCTCCCATTGTCTATTGAATAGGGACGAGCTCCCACTATTGAATAGGGATGAGCTCCCACTGTCTATTCAATAGGGACGAGCTCCCAATATTGAACAGGGACGAGCTCCCACTGTCTATTGAATATGGACGAGCTCCCACTATTGAATAGGGATGAGCTCCCACTGCCTATTGAATAGGGACGAGCTCCCACTATTGAATAGGGACGAGTTCCCACTGCCTATTGAATAGGGACGAGCTCCCACTATTGAATAGGGACGAGTTCCCACTGCCTATTGAATAGGGATGAGCTCCCACTATTGAATAACGAGAGCTCCCACTATTGAATAACGATGAGCTCCCACTGTCTATTGAATAGGGATGAGTTCCCACTGTCTATTGAATAGGGACGAGCTCCCACTGTCTATTGAATAGGGATGAGCTCCCACTATTGAATAGGGATGAGCTCCCACTATTGAATAGGGATGAGCTCCCACTCTCTATTGAATAGGGATGAGCTCCCACTGCCTATTGAATAGGGATGAGCTCCCACTATTGAATAGGGATGAGCTCACACTATCTATTGAATAGGGATGAGCTCCCACTGTCTATTGAATAGGGATGAGCTCCCACTGCCTATTGAATAGGGACGAGCTCCCACGATTGAATAGGGATGAGCTCCCACTGTCTATTGAATAGGGATGAGCTCCCACTATTGAATAGGGATGAGCTCCCACTGTCTATTGAATAGGGACGAGCTCCCACTATTGAATAGGGATGAGTTCCCACTGTCTATTGAATAGGGACGAGTTCCCACTATTGAATAGGGACGAGCTCCCACTGTCTATTGAATAGGGATGAGCTCCCATTGTCTATTGAATAGGGACAAGCTCCCACTGCCTATTGAATAGGAACGAGCTCCCACTGCCTATTGAATAGGGACGAGTTCCCACTGCCTATTGAATAGGGACGAGCTCCCACTATTGAATAGGGACGAGCTCCCACTGTCTATTGAATAGGGATGAGCTCCCACTGTCTATTGAATAGGGATGAGCTCCCACTGTCTATTGAATAGGGTTGAGCTCCCACTGCCTATTGAATAGGGACGAGCTCCCACTATTGAATAGGGATGAGCTCCCACTGTCTATTGAATAGGGATGAGCTCCCACTATTGAATAGGGATGAGCTCCCACTGTCTATTGAACAGGGACGAGCTCCCACGATTGAATAGGGATGAGCTCCCACTGCCTATTGAATAGGGACGAGCTCCCACTATTGAATAGGGATGAGCTCCCACTGTCTATTGAATAGGGACGAGCTCCCACTGTCTATTGAATAGGGATGAGCTCCCACTGTCTATTGAATAGGGATGAGCTCCCACTGTCTATTGAATAGGGACGAGCTCCCACTATTGAATAGGGATGAGCTCCCACTGTCTATTGAATAGGGACGAGCTCCCACTGTCTATTGAATAGGGACGAGCTCCCACTGCCTATCAAATAGGGACGAGCTCCCACTGCCTATTGTATAGGGACGAGCTCCCACTGTCTATTGAATAGGGATGAGTTCCCACTGTCTATTGAATAGGGACGAGCTCCCACTGTCTATTGAATAGGGATGAGCTCCCACTATTGAATAGGGATGAGCTCCCACTGCCTATTGAATAGGGACGAGCTCCCACTATTGAATAGGGATGAGCTCCCACTGTCTATTGAATATGGACGAGCTCCCACTATTGAATAGGGATGAGCTCCCACTGTCTATTGTATAGGGACGAGCTCCCACTGTCTATTGAATAGGGACGAGCTCCCACTATTGAATAGGGATGAGCTCCCACTGTCTATTGAATATGGACGAGCTCCCACTATTGAATAGGGATGAGTTCCCACTGTCTATTGAATAGGGACGAGCTCCCACTGTCTATTGAATAGGGATGAGCTCCCACTGCCTATTGAATAGGGACGAGCTCCCACTGTCTATTGAATAGGGATGAGCTCCCACTGTCTATTGAATAGGGATGAGCTCCCACTATTGAATAGGGATGAGCTCCCACTGTCTATTGCACAGGGACGAGCTCCCACGATTGAATAGGGATGAGCTCCCACTGCCTATTGAATAGGGACGAGCTCCCACTGTTGAATAGGGATGAGCTCCCACTGTCTATTGAATAGGGACGAGCTCCCACTGTCTATTGAATAGGGATGAGCTCCCACTGTCTATTGAATAGGGATGAGCTCCCACTGTCTATTGAATAGGGACGAGCTCCCACTATTGAATAGGGATGAGCTCCCACTGTCTATTGAATAGGGACGAGCTCCCACTGTCTATTGAATAGGGACGAGCTCCCACTGCCTATCAAATAGGGACGAGCTCCCACTGCCTATTGTATAGGGACGAGCTCCCACTGTCTATTGAATAGGGATGAGTTCCCACTGTCTATTGAATAGGGACGAGCTCCCACTGTCTATTGAATAGGGATGAGCTCCCACTATTGAATAGGGATGATCTCCCACTGCCTATTGAATATGGACGAGCTCCCACTATTGAATAGGGATGAGCTCCCACTGTCTATTGAATATGGACGAGCTCCCACTATTGAATAGGGATGACCTCCCACTGTCTATTGTATAGGGACGAGCTCCCACTGTCTATTGAATAGGGACGAGCTCCCACTATTGAATAGGGATGAGCTCCCACTGTCTATTGAATATGGACGAGCTCCCACTATTGAATAGGGATGAGTTCCCACTGTCTATTGAATAGGGACGAGCTCCCACTGTCTATTGAATAGGGATGAGCTCCCACTGCCTATTGAATAGGGACGAGCTCCCACTGTCTATTGAATAGGGATGAGCTCCCACTGTCTATTGAATAGGGATGAGCTCCCACTATTGAATAGGGATGAGCTCCCACTGTCTATTGAATAGGGACGAGCTCCCACTATTGAATAGGGATGAGCTCCCACTGTCTATTGAATATGGACGAGCTCCCACTATTGAATAGGGATGAGCTCCCAGTGTCTATTGAATAGGGATGAGCTCCCACTGCCTATTGAATAGGGACGAGCTCCCACTATTGAATAGGGATGAGCTCCCACTGTCTATTGAATAGGGACGAGCTCCCACTGTCTATTGAATAGGGACGAGCTCCCACTATTGAATAGGGATGAGCTCCCACTATAGAATAGGGATGAGCTCCCACTATTGAATAGGGACGAGCTCCCACTGTCTATTGAATAGGGATGAGCTCCCACTGTCTATTGAATAGGGATGAGCTCCCACTATTGAATAGGGACGAGCTCCCACTATTGAATAGGGATGAGCTCCCACTGTCTATTGAATAGGGACGAGCTCCCACTATTGAATAGGGATGAGCTCCCACTGTCTATTGAATAGGGACGAGCTCCCACTGTCTATTGAATAGGGATGAGCTCCCACTATTGAATAGGGACAAGCTCCCACTGGCTATTGAATAGGGACGAGCTCCCACTATTGAATAGGGACAAGCTCCCACTGTCTATTGAATAGGGATGAGCTCCCACTGCCTATTGAATAGGGACGAGCCCCCACTGTCTATTGAATAGGGACGAGCTCCCACTGCCTATTGAATAGGGATGAGCTCCCACTGTCTATTGAATAGGGACGAGCTCACACTATTGAATAGGGACGAGCTCCCACTGTCTATTGAATAGGGATGAGCTCCCACTATTGAATAGGGACGAGCTCCCACTGCCTATTGAATAGGGATGAGCTCCCACTGCCTATTGAATAGGGATGAGCTCCCACTATTGAATAGGGATGAGCTCCCACTATTCAATAGGGATGAGCTCCCACTGCCTATCGAATAGGGACGAGCTCTCACTGTCTATTGAATAGGGATGAGCTCCCACTGTCTATTGAATAGGGATGAGCTCCCACTGTCTATTGAATAGGGACGAGCTCCCACTATTGAATAGGGATGAGCTCCCACTGTCTATTGAATAGGGATGAGCTCCCACTATTGTATAGGGATGAGCTCCCACTATTGAATAGGGATGAGCTCCCACTGTCTATTGAACAGGGACGAGCTCCCACTATTGAATAGGGATGAGCTCCCACTGTCTATTGAATAGGGATGAGCTCCCACTATTGAATAGGGATGAGCTCCCACTGTCTATTGAATAGGGATGAGCTCCCACTGCCTATTGAATAGGGACGAGCTCCCACTGTCTATTGAATAGGGATGAGCTCCCACTGTCTATTGAATAGGGACGAGCTCCCACTATTGAATAACGATGAGCTCCCACTGTCTATTGAGTAGGGACGAGCTCTCACTATTGAATAGGGACGAGCTCCCACTGTCTATTGAATAGGGATGAGCTCCCACTGTCTATTGAACAGGGACGAGCTCCCACTATTGAATAGGGATGAGCTCCCACTGTCTATTGAATAGGGATGAGCTCCCACTGTCTATTGAATAGGGACGAGCTCCCACTATTGAATAGGGATGAGCTCCCACTGTCTATTGAATAGGGATGAGCTCCCACTGCCTATTGAATAGGGATGAGCTCCCACTGTCTATTGAATAGGGACGAGCTCCCACTATTGAATAGGGATGAGCTCCCACTGTCTATTGAACAGGGACGAGCTCCCACGATTGAATAGGGATGAGCTCCCACTGTCTATTGAATAGGGACGAGCTCCCACTGTCTATTGAATAGGGATGAGCTCCCACTGTCTATTGAATAGGGACAAGCTCCCACTGCCTATTGAATAGGGACGAGCTCCCACTATTGAATAGGGATGAGTTCCCACTGTCCATTGAATAGGGATGAGCTCCCACTGTCTATTGAATAGGGACGAGCTCCCACTATTGAATAGGGATGAGTTCCCACTGTCCATTGAATACGGACGAGCTCCCACTATTGAATAGGGATGAGCTCCCACTGTCTATTGAATAGGGATGAGCTCCCACTATTGAATAGGGATGAGCTCCCACTGTCTATTGAATAGGGACGAGCTCCCACTATTGAATAGGGACGAGCTCCCACTATTGAATAGGGATGAGCTTCCACTGTCTATTGAATAGGGATGAGCTCCCACTGTCTATTGAATAGGGATGAGTTCCCACTGCCTATTGAATAGGGACGAGCTCCCACTGTCTATTGAATAGGGATGAGCTCCCACTGTCTATTGAATAGGGATGAGCTCCCACTATTGAATAGGGATGAGCTCCCACTGTCTATTGAATAGGGACGAGCTCCCACTATTGAATAGGGATGAGCTCCCACTGTCTATTGAATATGGACGAGCTCCCACTATTGAATAGGGATGAGCTCCCACCGTCTATTGAATAGGGATGAGCTCCCACTGTCTATTGAATAGGGACGAGCTCCCACTATTGAATAGGGACGAGCTCCCACTGTCTATTGAATAGGAATGAGCTCCCACTGTCTATTGAATAGGGATGAGCTCCCACTGTCTATTGAATAGGGATGAGCTCCCACTGCCTATTGAATAGGGACGAGCTCCCACTATTGAATAGGGATGATCTCCCACTGTCTATTGAATAGGGATGAGCTCCCACTGTCTATTGAATAGGGATGAGCTCCCACTGCCTATTGAATAGGGATGAGCTCCCACTGTCTATTGAATAGGGATGAGCTCCCACTGTCTATTGAATAGGGACGAGCTCCCACTGCCTATTGAATAGGGACGAGCTCCCACTATTGAATAGGGATGAGCTCCCACTGTCTATTAAATAGGGATGAGCTCCCACTATTGAATAGGGACGAGCTCCCACTGTCTATTGAATAGGGACGAGCTCCCACTATTGAATAGGGATGAGTTCCCACTGTCTATTGAATAGGGATGAGTTCCCACTGTCTATTGAATAGGGATGAGCTCCCACTGTCTATTGAATAGGGACGAGCTCCCACTATTGAATAGGGACGAGCTCCCACTGTCTATTGAATAGGGACGAGCTCCCACTATTGAATAGGGATGAGTTCCCACTGTCTATTGAATAGGGTTGAGCTCCCACTGTCTATTGAATAGGGACGAGCTCCCACTATTGAATAGGGACGAGCTCCCACTGTCTATTGAATAGGGACGAGCTCCCACTATTGAATAGGGACGAGCTCCCACTGTCTATTGAATAGGGATGAGCTCCCACTGTCTATTGAATAGGGATGAGCTCCCACTATTGAATAGGGACGAGCTCCCACTATTGTATAGGGACGAGCTCCCACTGCCTATTGAACAGGGACGAGCTCCCACTATTGAATAGGGATGAGCTCCCACTGTCTATTGAATAGGGACGAGCTCCCACTGCCTATTGAATAAGGATGAGCTCCCACTGCCTATTGAATAGGGACGAGCTCCCACTATTGAATAGGGATGAGCTCCCACTGTCTATTGAATAGGGACGAGCTCCCACTATTGAATAGGGACGAGCTCCCACTATTGAATAGGGACGAGCTCCCACTGCCTATTGAATAGGGACGAGCTCCCACTATTGAATAGGGACGAGCTCCCACTGCCTATTGAATAGGGACGAGCTCCCACTGCCTATTGAATGCTCCCAGTGGCGTGCGTCCACACTCAGCCCCTGACAACCAAGCCCAGCTCCTGGCCTCCATGATCTGCCTAGCCTCGAAGCCCCGGCAGAATCATGTTTGCCAATAGGAGAAGGGGCAGAGCGGGGTTACTGGCACCTTAAAACCAGTCGTTTCAGGCAGCCGGAGCCTTGTCAGCCGTGGTTGGCTCGGAAAAGGAAATCACTAATACCCGGCCTCCACTGCCCTGCGGCTATACCCACTCCTGTGGGACTCTTAGGTGACAGTCCAGAGCTGGAGTTGCTAAGGCAATGCTACATTTCGTTCAATGCTGACTGGCAACTTCTACGGTGCCAATGCTGCCAAACGCGTCAAGATGGCGCCAGTGGATACCGTTTGCTTGGGCGACATCTTCCCGATCGGCAATCATTTCATTTTTCCCTAGTTTCATTTTTGAAACTGTTGGAGCCAGTGACTTACAATCTGCTGTTCGATCGAGTGAGCTCGTTCTGTGCTGTACCAGAGAAAACTCCAGAAGGAAAATGCAAGCACAAGCTGTCACGAGACGAAGCTCAGAGGTAAGAAAAGAGGTCGTGATCGAAAACATTTCTCGTTGAATAAAGCATCGAGAAAGATTGAAACATTGAGTCAAATTCTGAGGAGAGTGAACGGCTCTCAGAGGGGCAGCTGCTTCGAGTCGCTTCCGTCAGAGGGGCTGCTGGTTCGAGTTGTTTCCCTCAGAGGGGCCACTTGTTCGAGTTGTTTCTCTCAGAGGGGTCACTGGTTCGAGTTGTTTCCCTCAGAGGGTCACTGGTTCGAGTTGTTTCAATCTGAAGGTCACTAGTTCGAGTTGTTTTCCTCAGAGGGGTCACTGGTTCGAGTTGTTTCCCTCAGAGGGGTCACTGGTTCGAGTTGTTTCCCTCAGAGGGTCTCTGGTTCGAGTTGTTTCCGTCAGATGGTCACTGGTTCGAGTTATTTCCACCAGAGGGGTCACTGGTTTGAGTTGCTACCCTCAGAGGGTCACTGGTTCGAGTTGTTACCCTCAGAGGGGTCACTGGTTTGAGTTGTTTCCTCAGAGAGTCACTGGTTCGAGTTGTTTCCCTCAGAGCAGTCACTGGTTCGAGTTGTTTCTCTCCGAAGGTCACTGGTTCGAGTTGTTTCCCTCAGAGGGGTCACTGGTTTGAGTTGTTTCCCTCAGAGGGGTCACTGGTTTGAGTTGTTACCCTCAGAGGGTCACTGGTTCGAGTTGTTACCCTCAGAGGGGTCACTGGTTTGAGTTGTTTCTTCAGAGGGTCACTAGTTCGAGTTGTTTCCCTCAGAGGGGCCACTAGTTCGAGTTGTTTCCCCTCAGAGGGTCACTGGTTCGAGTTGTTTCCCTCAGAGGGGTCACTGGTTTGAGTTGTTTTCCTCAAAGGGTCACTGGTTCAAGTTACTTCCCTCAGAGGGTCACTGGTTTGAGTTGTTTCCCTCAGAGGGGCCACTGGTTCGAGTTGTTTCTCTCAGAGGGGTCACTGGTTCGAGTTGTTTCTCCCAGAGGGTCACTGGTTCTAATTGTTTCCGTCAGATGGTCACTGGTTCGAGTTGTTTCCATCAGAGGGTCACTAGTTCGAGTTGATTCCCTCAGAGGGTCACTGGTTCGAGTTGTTTCCCTCAGAGGGTCACTAGTTCGAGTTGAATCCCTCAGAGTGTCACTGTTTCGAGTTGTTTTCCTCAGAGGGTCACTGGTTTGAGTTGTTTCCCTCAGAGGTGCCACTGGTTGGAGTTGTTTCCCTCAGAGGGGCCGCTGGTTCGAGTTTTTTCCCTCAGAGGGGCCACTGGTTCGAGTTGTTTCCCTCAGAGGGTCAGTGATTCGAGTTGTTTCCCTCAGAGGGGCCACTGGTTCGAGTTGTTTTCCTCAGAGGGTCAGTGATTCGAGTTGTTTCCCTCAGAGGTGCCACTGATTGGAGTTGGTTCCCTCAGAGGGGCCACTAGTTCGAGTTGTTTCCCCTCAGAGGGTCACTGGTTCGAGTTGTTTCCCTCAGAGGGGTCACTGGTTCGAGTTGTTTTCCTCAGAGGGTAACTGGTTCGAGTTACTTCCCTCAGAGGGTCACTGGTTTGAGTTGTTTCCCTCAGAGGGGCCACTGGTTCGAGTTGTTTCCCTCAGAGGGGTCACTGGCTCGAGTTGTTTTCCTCAGAGGGGTCACTGGATCGAGTTGTTTCCCTCAGAGGGGCAACAGGTTCGAGTTGTTTCCCTCAGAGGGTCACTGGTTCGAGTTGTTTCCGTCAGAGGGTCACTGGTTCAAGTTGTTTCCCTCAAAGGGTCACTGGTTCGAGTTGTTTCCCTCAGTGGGTCACTGGTTTGAGTTGTTTCTCTCAGAGGGGTCACTGGTTCGAGTTGTTTCCCTCAGAGGCGGCACTGGTTGGAGTTGTTTCCCTCAGAGGGGCCACTGGTTGGAGTTGTTTCCCTCAGAGGGGCCGCTGGTTCGAGTTACTTCCTTCAGAGGGGTCACTGGTTTGAGTTTTTTCCCTCAGAGGGGCCACTGGTTGGAGTTGTTTCCCTCAGAGGGGCCGCTGGTTCGAGTTACTTCCCTCAGAGGGGTCACTGGTTCGAGTTGTTTCCCTCAGAGGGGCCACAGGTTAGAGTTGTTTCCCTCAGAGGGGCAGCTGGTTCGAGTTGTTTCCCTCAGAAGGGTCACTGGTTCGAGTTGTTTCCCTCAGAGGGGTCACTGGTTCGAGTTGTTTCCCTCAGAGGGGCCACAGGTTCGAGTTGTTTCCCTCAGAGGGGCAGCTGGTTCGAGTTGTTTTCCTCAGAGGGTCACTGGTTTGAGTTGTTTCCCTCAGAGGGGCCACAGGTTCGAGTTGTTTCCCTCAGAGGGGTCACTGGTTCGAGTTGTTTCCCTCAGAGGGTCTCTGGTTCGAGTTGTTTCCGTCAGATGGTCACTGGTTCGAGTTATTTCCACCAGAGGGGTCACTGGTTTGAGTTGCTACCCTCAGAGGGTCACTGGTTCGAGTTGTTACCCTCAGAGGGGTCACTGGTTTGAGTTGTTTCCTCAGAGTGTCACTGGTTCGAGTTGTTTCCCTCAGAGCAGTCACTGGTTCGAGTTGTTTCCGTCAGAGGGTCACTGGTTCAAGTTGTTTCCCTCAAAGGGTCACTGGTTCGAGTTGTTTCCCTCAGTGGGTCACTGGTTTGAGTTGTTTCTCTCAGAGGGGTCACTGGTTCGAGTTGTTTCCCTCAGAGGCGGCACTGGTTGGAGTTGTTTCCCTCAGAGGGGCCACTGGTTGGAGTTGTTTCCCTCAGAGGGGCCGCTGGTTCGAGTTACTTCCTTCAGAGGGGTCACTGGTTTGAGTTTTTTCCCTCAGAGGGGCCACTGGTTGGAGTTGTTTCCCTCAGAGGGGCCGCTGGTTCGAGTTACTTCCCTCAGAGGGGTCACTGGTTCGAGTTGTTTCCCTCAGAGGGGCCACAGGTTAGAGTTGTTTCCCTCAGAGGGGCAGCTGGTTCGAGTTGTTTCCCTCAGAAGGGTCACTGGTTCGAGTTGTTTCCCTCAGAGGGGTCACTGGTTCGAGTTGTTTCCCTCAGAGGGGCCACAGGTTCGAGTTGTTTCCCTCAGAGGGGCAGCTGGTTCGAGTTGTTTTCCTCAGAGGGTCACTGGTTTGAGTTGTTTCCCTCAGAGGGGCCACAGGTTCGAGTTGTTTCCCTCAGAGGGGTCACTGGTTCGAGTTGTTTCCCTCAGAGGGTCTCTGGTTCGAGTTGTTTCCGTCAGATGGTCACTGGTTCGAGTTATTTCCACCAGAGGGGTCACTGGTTTGAGTTGCTACCCTCAGAGGGTCACTGGTTCGAGTTGTTACCCTCAGAGGGGTCACTGGTTTGAGTTGTTTCCTCAGAGTGTCACTGGTTCGAGTTGTTTCCCTCAGAGGGGTCACTGGTTTGAGTTGTTACCCTCAGAGGGTCACTGGTTCGAGTTGTTACCCTCAGAGGGGTCACTGGTTTGAGTTGTTTCTTCAGAGGGTCACTAGTTCGAGTTGTTTCCCTCAGAGGGGCCACTAGTTCGAGTTGTTTCCCCTCAGAGGGTCACTGGTTCGAGTTGTTTCCCTCAGAGGGGTCACTGGTTTGAGTTGTTTTCCTCAAAGGGTCACTGGTTCAAGTTACTTCCCTCAGAGGGTCACTGGTTTGAGTTGTTTCCCTCAGAGGGGCCACTGGTTCGAGTTGTTTCTCTCAGAGGGGTCACTGGTTCGAGTTGTTTCTCCCAGAGGGTCACTGGTTCTAATTGTTTCCGTCAGATGGTCACTGGTTCGAGTTGTTTCCATCAGAGGGTCACTAGTTCGAGTTGATTCCCTCAGAGGGTCACTGGTTCGAGTTGTTTCCCTCAGAGGGTCACTAGTTCGAGTTGAATCCCTCAGAGTGTCACTGTTTCGAGTTGTTTTCCTCAGAGGGTCACTGGTTTGAGTTGTTTCCCTCAGAGGTGCCACTGGTTGGAGTTGTTTCCCTCAGAGGGGCCGCTGGTTCGAGTTTTTTCCCTCAGAGGGGCCACTGGTTCGAGTTGTTTCCCTCAGAGGGTCAGTGATTCGAGTTGTTTCCCTCAGAGGGGCCACTGGTTCGAGTTGTTTTCCTCAGAGGGTCAGTGATTCGAGTTGTTTCCCTCAGAGGTGCCACTGATTGGAGTTGGTTCCCTCAGAGGGGCCACTAGTTCGAGTTGTTTCCCCTCAGAGGGTCACTGGTTCGAGTTGTTTCCCTCAGAGGGGTCACTGGTTCGAGTTGTTTTCCTCAGAGGGTAACTGGTTCGAGTTACTTCCCTCAGAGGGTCACTGGTTTGAGTTGTTTCCCTCAGAGGGGCCACTGGTTCGAGTTGTTTCCCTCAGAGGGGTCACTGGCTCGAGTTGTTTTCCTCAGAGGGGTCACTGGATCGAGTTGTTTCCCTCAGAGGGGCAACAGGTTCGAGTTGTTTCCCTCAGAGGGTCACTGGTTCGAGTTGTTTCCGTCAGAGGGTCACTGGTTCAAGTTGTTTCCCTCAAAGGGTCACTGGTTCGAGTTGTTTCCCTCAGAGAGGTCACTGGTTCGAGTTGTTTCCCTCAGAGGGTCACTGGTTCAAGTTGTTTCCCTCAGAGGGTCACTGGTTTGAGTTGTTTCCCTCAGAGGGTCACTGGTTTGAGTTGTTTCCCTCAGAGGGGTCACTGGTCCGAGTTGTTTCCCTCAGAGGGGTCACTGGTTCGAGTTGTTTCCCTCAGAGGGGCAGCTGGTTCGAGTTGTTTCCCTCAGAGGGGTCACTGGTTTGAGTTGTTACCCTCAGAGGGTCACTTTTTCGAGTTGTTTTCCTCAGAGGGTCACTGGTTCAAGTTGTTTCCCTCAGAGGGTCACTGGTTTGAGTTGTTTCCCTCAGAGGGTCACTGGTTCGAGTTGCTTCCCTCAGAGGGGTCACTGGTTCGAGTTGTTTCAATCAGAGGGTCACTAGTTCGAGTTGTTTTCCTCAGAGGGGTCACTGGTTCGAGTTGTTTCCCTCAGAGGGGTCACTGGTTTGAGTTGTTTCCCTCAGAGGGTCACTGGTTTGAGTTGTTTCCCTCAGAGGGGTCACTGGTCCGAGTTGTTTCCCTCAGAGGGGTCACTGGTTCGAGTTGTTTCCCTCAGAGGGGCAGCTGGTTCGAGTTGTTTCCCTCAGAGGGGTCACTGGTTTGAGTTGTTACCCTCAGAGGGTCACTTTTTCGAGTTGTTTCCCTCAGAGGGGTCACTGGTTCGAGTTGTTTCAATCAGAGGGTCACTAGTTCGAGTTGTTTTCCTCAGAGGGGTCACTGGTTCGAGTTGTTTCCCTCAGAGGGGTCACTGGTTTGAGTTGTTTCCCTCAGAGGGTCACTGGTTTGAGTTGTTACCCTCAGAGGGGTCACTGGTCCGAGTTGTTTCCCTCAGAGGGGTCACTGGTTCGAGTTGTTTCCTCAGAGGGTCACTGGTTTGAGTTGTTACCCTCAGAGGGTCACTGGTTCGAGTTGTTACCCTCAGAGGGGTCACTGGTTTGAGTTGTTTCCTCAGAGGGGTCACTGGTTTGAGTTGTTACCCTCAGAGGGTTCACTGGTTTGAGTTGTTTCCTCAGAGGGTCACTAGTTCGAGTTGATTCCCTCAGAGGGTCACTGGTTCGAGTTGTTTCCCTCAGAGGGTCACTAGTTCGAGTTGAATCCCTCAGAGGGTCACAGTTTCGAGTTGTTTTCCTCAGAGGGTCACTGGTTTGAGTTGTTTCCCTCAGAGGGGCCGCTGGTTCGAGTTACTTCCCTCAGAGGGGTCACTGGTTCGAGTTGTTTCCCTCAGAGGGTCACTTTTTCGAGTTGTTTTCCTCAGAGGGTCACTGGTTTGAGTTTTTTCCCTCAGAGGGGCCACTGGTTGGAGTTGTTTCCCTCAGAGGGGCCGCTGGTTCGAGTTACTTCCCTCAGAGGGGTCACTGGTTCGAGTTGTTTCCCTCAGAGGGGCCACAGGTTAGAGTTGTTTCCCTCAGAGGGGCAGCTGGTTCGAGTTGTTTCCCTCAGAAGGGTCACTGGTTCGAGTTGTTTCCCTCAGAGGGGTCACTGGTTCGAGTTGTTTCCCTCAGAGGGGCAACAGGTTCGAGTTGTTTCCCTCAGAGGGGCAGCTGGTTCGAGTTGTTTTCCTCAGAGGGTCACTGGTTTGAGTTGTTTCCCTCAGAGGGGCCACAGGTTCGAGTTGTTTCCCTCAGAGAGGTCACTGGTTCGAGTTGTTTCCCTCAGAGGGTCACTGGTTCAAGTTGTTTCCCTCAGAGGGTCACTGGTTTGAGTTGTTTCCCTCAGAGGGTCACTGGTTCGAGTTGCTTCCCTCAGAGGGGTCACTGGTTCGAGTTGTTTCAATCAGAGGGTCACTAGTTCGAGTTGTTTTCCTCAGAGGGGTCACTGGTTCGAGTTGTTTCCCTCAGAGGGGTCACTGGTTTGAGTTGTTTCCCTCAGAGGGTCACTGGTTTGAGTTGTTTCCCTCAGAGGGGTCACTGGTCCGAGTTGTTTCCCTCAGAGGGGTCACTGGTTCGAGTTGTTTCCCTCAGAGGGGCAGCTGGTTCGAGTTGTTTCCCTCAGAGGGGTCACTGGTTTGAGTTGTTACCCTCAGAGGGTCACTTTTTCGAGTTGTTTTCCTCAGAGGGGTCACTGGTTCGAGTTGTTTCCCTCAGAGGGGTCACTGGTTTGAGTTGTTACCCTCAGAGGGTCACTTTTTCGAGTTGTTTTCCTCAGAGGGTCACTGGTTCAAGTTGTTTCCCTCAGAGGGTCACTGGTTTGAGTTGTTTCCCTCAGAGGGTCACTGGTTCGAGTTGCTTCCCTCAGAGGGGTCACTGGTTCGAGTTGTTTCAATCAGAGGGTCACTAGTTCGAGTTGTTTCCCTCAGAGGGGTCACTGGTTCGAGTTGTTTCCCCTCAGAGGAGTCACTGTTTTGAGTTGTTTCCCTCAGAGGGGCAGCTGGTTCGAGTTGTTTCCCTCAGAGGGGTCACTGGTCCGAGTTGTTTCCCTCAGAGGGGTCACTGGTTCGAGTTGTTTCCCTCAGAGGGTCAGCTGGTTCGAGTTGTTTCCCTCAGAGGGGTCACTGGTCCGAGTTGTTTCCCTCAGAGGGTCACTGGTTCTAATTGTTTCCGTCAGAGGGTCACTGGTTTGAGTTGTTTCCATCAGAGGGTCACCAGTTCGAGTTGATTCCCTCAGAGGGTCACTGGTTCGAGTTGTTTCCCTCAGAGGGTCAGTGATTCGAGTTGTTTCCCTCAGAGGGGCTGCTGGTTGGAGTTGTTTCCCTCAGAGGGTCACTGGTTTGAGTTTTTTCCCTCAGAGGGGTCACTGGTTCGAGTTGTTTCCCCTCAGAGGAGTCACTGTTTTGAGTTGTTTCCCTCAGAGGAGTCATTGGTTTGAGTTGTTTCCCTCAGAGGGTCAGTGATTCGAGTTGTTTTCCTCAGAGGGGCCGCTGATTGGAGTTGTTTCCCTTAGAGGGGCCACCAGTTCGAGTCTCTGCCCTCAGAGTCACTGCCGTCAGAGTTGTGTCCGGATGCTCTCAGAGGTGTTATCAGAATTCTGAGATTTATGAAGTGCACAGCCGTTCAAACTGACTTTTCTTGCCGTTTGCTTTCTTTTTTCCGTATTCTCGCCCATTCCTCCTTGTTGCCGACAGGTGGGTTAGGTGTCTGCGTGTGAGGGAGGCGTTGGAGGAGGTTTTGGGGTGGTGAGTCTTTGATTCCTTTTTCGCTTCATGTGGGGGCAGGGTACTTTATGTCTTATTTCAACTACTTCCGTGGTTTCCTATATTTCATGGCTATACCGAGATGAGAAATCTCAGAGCTGCATTCTGCATGCAAACTTTGACCTTCAAAGGTTTGACCTGCATTGGGTCACCTGCTGCCTGGTGCACAGAGAAGAACTGCCCCTCCATGCCGTACCGCCCAGCTTGTGTGTCACACGGAGAACCGGGACGCAGCATCGATCCCAGTCAAAGCAGGGCTAACTGCGAATGCCTTCAAGGAAGTGAGTGACGTGCACTTGGCAGCTTCGATAACAGACCCACATTGACTTTTCGTGGGTGGGGGCAAGCCCCCGTTGGAAACGTGCGGACACTTGGGACCAGACGTGGTCACACCGCATCAGGACAGGAGAGCAACCAGACGGCCAGCACCCACGCAGGTGTCGAGTGAGAAGAACCAAAGGCAAAAGTCTTTCACTGAGGAGCCTGCACCTTAGGCTGGGTGATAAACTGGGCCCTTAAACAGAACAGACAACTCAATCTAGAAATCGTTCTGTTTGAATAATAATAGTTATTTCACTCAATGCTCAATGTGACATTGCATCCTTTAATTTCCCTCTCGCAAATGTTCTCTGCTGATTGTTCATTAAGTCGGCTCATTCTCACAAATCATTTCAGCACTAAAACACACTGAGTGCTCTTACACAGATCGGAGCCATTGTTGAGAACACAAAGCCAATGGCTGCCATCACATTAATCTGTGCAATAAGTACACTTTTGCTAAAATGCATCATCCCTGCTCTCCAACTGGAAGGAACAATGTCTTTCTGGTTAATAAAATCTCGGAATTAGCAATGCACGGCTCGATAGGAATTAGCTGAGATATATACATGTATATTTTGTACATAAAGTGGCACTTTCTTTGATATACCTGCTCGTTAATGCAAATATCTGAACAGCCAATCACGTGGCAGCTGCTCAGTGCATGAAAGCATGCAGACACGGTCAAGAGGTCCATTTGTTGCTCAGTCCAAGCATCAGAATGGGGGAATGAATGTGATCTAAGTTACTTTGACCGTGGAATGATTGTTGGTGCTAGACGGGTGGTTTGAATATCTCTGAATCTGCTGACTTCCTGGGATTTTCATACACGACAGTCTCTGCAGTTTACAGGGAATGGTGTGAAAAACCAAAAAAAATACATTCGGTCAGCAATGCACTCAAAATGCTGGAGGAACTCAGCAGGTCAGGCAGCATCTGTGGAGAGGAATCAACACAAGAGATTCTGCAGATGCTGGAAATCCAGAGCAACACACACACACACACACACACACACACACACACACACATACACACACACACACACACACACACACACACACACACACAGATACACACACACACACACGCAAAACACACACACACACGCACACACATACACACACACACACAAAACACACACACACACACACACACACACACACACACACACTCACACACACTCTCTCTCACACACATACACTCAAACACACACACAGACACACACACACACACACACACACACACACACACACACACACACACACACTCAAACACACACACACAGACACACACACACACACACACACACACACACACACACACACACATACACACACACACACACACACACACACACTCACACACTCACACACACAATGCTGGAGGAACTCAGCAGGTCAGGCAGCATCTATGGAGAGGAATAAACACAAGAGATTCTGCAGATGCTCAGGATAGTTCGTTGTCTGTTCATGAACAAGAAAGGGGGTTCCTGGGATGATAATTGAATGTGGAAATTGGACCTCGTTACCTGGCTTTGTTTTGACCATTTGGGGAGTAGAGTGTTCTCAGGCCTATTTCTGAAGCTTAATCTCAAAGTAAGATTCAGCTTCCCAACTTTAAATTTACACTGGTCTTTCTTTTGCATGTATGTGCGTGGGGTCGCATGGGTTAAATTAACAGGCGTTTACTGGAGATTCAGGTGTTACTCCACACTGTCACTTTGAGCTTAGTGGTGACTTGTTTTCCGTGGACCCAGCCTGTGTTTAACTTACTGGCTCCCTCTCGACCTTCTCTCTGGGAAATGGAAAGTGGGCCACTGTGAGGTTAGGTTGCCGTCAGGTTGGAGGCTACCCAGACGGAATATAAGGTGTTGTTCCTCCAACCTGAGTGTGGCTTCATCTTTACAGTAGAGGAGGCCATGGATAGACATGTCAGAATGGGAGATGAAGCCACATTCAGGTTGGAGGAACAACACCTTATATTCCGTCTGGGTAGCCTCCAACCTGGTGGCATGAACATTGGCTTCTCTAACTTCTGCTAATGCCCCACCTCTCCCTCGTACCCCATCCGTTATTTATTTATATACACACATTCTTTCTCTCTCTGCTCCTCTGACTATACCCCTTGTCCATCCTCTGGGGTTTCCCCCCCTCCCCCTTTTCTTTCTCCCTGGGCCTCCTGTCCCATGATCCTCTCATATCCCTTTTGCCAATCACCTGTCCAGCTCTTGGCTCCATCCCTTCCCCTCCTGTCTTCTCCTAACATTTCGGATCTCCCCCTCCCCCTCCCACTTTCAAATCTCTTACTAGCTCTTCCTTCAGTTAGTCCTGACGAAGGGTCTCGGCCCAAAACGTCGACTGTACCTCTTCCTAGAGATGCTGCCTGGCCTGCTGCGTTCACCAGCAACTTTGATGTCTGTTGCTTGAATTTCCAGCATCTGCAGAATTCTTTGTGTTCACATAAATTAATGGTAATTGCTTTTCGGCTTACGAACGGTTTCATAGGAACGCTCTACATTAGTGGGGGAAATACGGGACAAGGGCGGTCCCGTATGGGACAAACTAATTTAGCTCAATATACGGGATGTCCTGGCTAATACGGGACAGTTGGCAACCCTAACGATAGGAGATCATTCAGCCCCTTGAGACTGTGATGTCTCTGTGGCACATATTCGCACACCTTCTTGGCCTTTATTTGGAGTAAATGCTCCCCATTCATAGCGATTCGCTGCACTACTGCTCTCCCAGATTTTTGACAAAATTGATGAAACCTCGAACCGGTGGCAGGCATTTTAATTCCAAGGAAGATGTTGTTGAATATTTTCCAGCATTGGGCTGGCTGAGATTGGTCTGGTTTTGATAACAGCACTGCGGGCAGTTAATGGGAAACTTGGAGCGAGCCTCGTTAGTGTAGATTGATGTGGTTTGCTTGACGGGGATTTCAAGCCTTGGATTGTTGCCGTCTCACTATTCATTGAGCGCGGTTAGGCGTGTGGCACGTCTGTTGTTTCGATTAGCCCCTTTTCAGAAGCATGGATCATACCATGGCGGAGTAACACTTTGCGCGTCACCATTACAGCTGGGGGCTGTTGGAGTTTGGTGCTCAATCCCAGCCTCTTCTGTACCTCCCCCACCCCCGTGTGGAGTGTGGATCTTCCCCGGGCCAGGTAGGTCGTAAATTGTCCCGTGATCAAGTTGGAGTTAAATTGGGGTGGCTGGGGGAATTGCTGGATGGTGTCATTTGCAGGGACAGGATGTCATGGTCCGGGCTGTGAGGTCCACATTCCAGTTCATGGGCTGGTCCATGGACCCTTATTCCAGGTTTTCTGGTTTTCCCTTGTCCTGTTGTGTGCCTTAATTGAGACACATGATTCTCATTTTGGACTGCTACATAAACAGCTCCTGGGTTCAGCTTCAATTGCTGGACTGTTCCCTTCCCTTCCCTTCACCTTCCTCCTCTTCCTTTGCCTGAAGCCTTTGCCTGCACCCTCACCTGCGTCCTCACCTGTAACGCTGTCAAGTTCTACCGCCGGAGCAAGACCGGAGCCTTGTTATGTCTAGATAAGGAACTGTCTTTCATTGTTTGGAACTGTCTCTTTGTGTCCTCGCCTTCACTAGGTAGGTCCGGCCATTTGCCGCTACCTTGTGTTAAGAACCATCTCTGTGTCCACATCTTCACTAGGTAGGTTCGGCTGTTTGCCGCTACCTTGTGTTGAGAACTGTCTTGTCGTGTTCAGCATTCTGTGCATGAGTCCCAGCCCTACGTCCTGTTCCCAAGGAGGCGTCCCAGCTCTGTGTTCCATGTTTCTGTCTCCCAAGACCAAGGCTCCATGTTCTGCTTTCCTGTCTCCCAAGACCAAGGCTCCGTGTTCTGTGTTCCTATTTCCCAAGACCAAGGCTCCATGTTCTGTGTTCCTATTTCCCAAGACCAAGGCTCTGTGTTCTGCGTTCCTGTCTCCCAAGACCAAGGCTCCGTGTTCTGTGTTCCTGTCTCCCAAGACCAAGTCTTAGCATCGTGTCTTCATCCAGTTCTGGTCCCTCGTCCTGCCGCCACGTCCAGTCCTGTTGCCTTGCCATGTCTTGTCCTCGCCTAGATCCGGAGCAGGTTCCTACAAACAGCATAGATTATTTGGACAACTAGCTGAGGGAATAATTTACATTTATATAAGCACAGCAGTTCGAAGGGACCAAAGCCAACAATAATAGTTGGAAGCTTGCACTTTACTGGGGAGTGGGGTGGGTGAAGGGACAAGGAATTTAAAGGGGGAGGGGTGGTGTCGGGCCTACATAGGCAGCCACCTCCTGGTCTCGGCCCAACAAATAGGTGTCACCCTCCACTCGATTCCAATACATCACCTGCAGCCTATTTAAACCCAACTCTCAGCCACAGTCCTTGCTCCCGCATCCAGCTTCAATCAGCTGGTGTTCGCCTTGTCACCCGTGGTGCTTAGTGCCTCTTCTCTCTGCTTTGTGGCCCCTCCTTGTGACATAGAAACATAGAAAACCTACAGCACAATACAGGCCCTTCGGCCCACAATGCTGTGCCGAACGTGTACTTACTTTAGAAATTACCTCGGGTTACCCATAGCCCTCTATTTTTCTAAGCTCCATGTACCCATCCAGGAGTCTCTTAAAACAGTGACTGATTACTATCCAGTTTATTTTTAAACTAAATTTATCGCTCACCCGAGGAATTCTACAGATGCTGGAAACTCAAGCAACACACATCAAAGTTGCTGGTGAACGCAGCAGGCCAGGCAGCATCTCTAGGAAGAGGTACAGTCGACGTTTTGGGCCGAGACCCTTCATCAAGACTAACTGAAAGAAGAGCTAGTAAGAGATTTGAAAGTGGGAGGGGGAGATCCAAAATGATAGCAGAAGACAGGAGGGGGAGGGATGGAGCCAAGAGCTGGACAAGT
>NW_027274141.1:30000-130719 GCF_030028105.1 Mobula birostris
ATAGTGGCTCCCTGATACCTTCAAATTATAGACAATATCCCGGAAATCAATTTTTTTGAGATCGAGCGAGAGAAAGCCAGAGAGAGAGCGTGAGCGAGAGAGAGGGAGCGCGAGAGCAAGCAAGCAAGAGCGCGAGAGAGCGACCACGAGAGAGAGAGAGAGCGCGAGCCATGGCAGAGTGTTCCAAAAAAAAAAAGAAAATATAAAGCATACGTCACGCCGGACTACACTAAAGCGTACCCCTGCCTAATAGGGGTCAAAGATAATGGCGGTGTTTCCCACTGCACTGTTTGCAACAGTGACTTTTCTATTGCCCATGGTGGGTTAAGACTGTAAAAGACATGTTGAGGTGAGTTTAACAGGTGTCATCCACTCATTAGCATAGCTAACGTTATTTAAACTAGCTGGCCAGCTGCTAAGGAGCTACTCTATTGCAGACATCCCACCTCTCCCTTACCTCTCCGTAGCAAAATGATGGTGCTACCTGTCTGAAATGAGTTTTTGCAGGGAGGGATGTCTGAAGTAGCTGATGCTTGACCAGACAGAGGAAACCCAAGGTCCAGGAGCCGGTCCTTATCAGGGAATCAGAGGTGGAGAAGGTTAGTAACTTCACATTCGTCAGTGTTATCACTTCAAAGGACCTGTCCTGGGGCCAGCATGTAAGGGCAATTAGGAAGAAAGCAAAGCAGAGCCTCCAATTCCTCAGGACTTGGCAAAGATTTGGCATGACATCTTAAACATTCACAAACTTCTTATACATGTGTAATGGAGAGCATACTGACCAGCTCGAAACACCAGGAAGGAGATACAGGAGCCTCAGGACATACACCACCAGGTTCAGCGACAGTGAAGAATCCTCAACCATCAGGAAGAAGGTACAGGAGACTCACGACACACAAAACCAACTTAAGGAGCATATATTAATCCTCAAACATCAGTAAGGTGGTACAGCAGCTGAAATACTGTTCCTCACACCAAGACACTCTCCACGAAGTAATCTTTCAGACACATCACCCTCTGTGTCAAACACCCGTTCACACACCGTACACTCACCTCAGACAGTGTTCATCATTAAATACCCCATCACCTCAGACAGACAGTGATCATCATTAAATACCCCATCACCTCAGACAGACAGTGTTCATCATTAAATACCCCATCACCTCAGACAGACAGTGATCATCATTAAATACCCCATCACCTCAGACAGTGATCATCATTAAATACCCCATCACCTCAGACAGACAGTGTTCATCATTAAATACCCCATCACCTCAGACAGACAGTGATCATCATTAAATACCCCATCACCTCAGACAGTGATCATCATTAAATACCCCATCACCTCAGACAGTGATCATCATTAAATACCCCATCACCTCAGACAGTGTTCATCATTAAATACCCCATCACCTCAGACAGTGATCATCATTAAATACCCCATCACCTCAGACAGTGATCATCATTAAATACCCCATCACCTCAGACAGTGATCATCATTAAATACCCCATCACCTCAGACAGTGTTCATCATTAAATACCCCATCACCTCAGACAGTGATCATCATTAAATACCCCATCACCTCAGACAGTGATCATCATTAAATACCCCATCACCTCAGACAGTGATCATCATTAAATACCCCATCACCTCAGACAGTGTTCATCATTAAATACCCCATCACCTCAGACAGTGATCATCATTAAATACCCCATCGCCTCAGACAGTGATCATCATTAAATACCCCATCACCTCAGACAGTGATCATCATTAAATACCCCATCACCTCAGACAGACAGTGTTCATCATTAAATACCACATCACCTCAGACAGTGATCATCATTAAATACCCCATCACCTCAGACAGACAGTGTTCATCATTTAATACCCCATCACCTCAGACAGAGATCATCATTAAATACCCCATCACCTCAGACAGTGATCATCATTAAATACCCCATCACCTCAGACAGTGATCATCATTAAATACCCTATCACCTCAGACAGACAGTCTTCATCATTAAATACCCCATCACCTCAGACAGTGATCATCATTAAATACCCCATCACATCAGACAGTGATCATCATTAAATACCCCATCACCTCAGACAGTGATCATCATTAAATACCCCATCACCTCAGACAGTGATCATCATTAAATACCCCATCACCTCAGACAGTGATCATCATTAAATACCCCATCACCTCAGACAGACAGTGATCATCATTAAGTACCCCATCACCTCAGACAGTGATCATCATTAAATACCCCATCACCTCAGACAGACAATGTTCATCATTAAATACCCCATCACCTCAGACAGTGATCATCCTTAAATACCCCATCACCTCAGACAGACAGTGATCATCATTAAATACCCCATCACATGAGACAGTGATCATCATTAAATACCCCATCACCTCAGACAGTGATCATCATTAAATACCCCATCACCTCAGACAGTGATCATCATTAAATACCCCATCACCTCAGACAGTGATCATCATTAAATACCCCATCACCTCAGACAGTGTTCATAATTAAATACCCCATCACCTCAGACAGTGATCATCATTAAATACCCCATCACCTCAGACAGTGATCATCATTAAATACCCCATCACCTCAGACAGTGATCATCCTTAAATACCCCATCACCTCAGACAGACAGTGATCATCATTAAATACCCCATCACATGAGACAGTGATCATCATTAAATACCCCATCACCTCAGACAGTGATCATCATTAAATACCCCATCACCTCAGACAGTGATCATCATTAAATACCCCATCACCTCAGACAGTGATCATCATTAAATACCCCATCACCTCAGACAGTGATCATCATTAAATACCCCATCACCTCAGACAGTGATCATCATTAAATACCCCATCACCTCAGACAGTGATCATCATTAAATACCCCATCACCTCAGACAGTGATCATCATTAAATACCCCATCACCTCAGACAGTGTTCATCATTAAATACCCCATCACCTCAGACAGTGATCATCATTAAATACCCCATCACATCAGACAGTGTTCATCATTAAATACCCCATCACCTCAGACAGTGATCATCATTAAATACCCCATCACCTCAGACAGTGATCATCATTAAATACCCCATCACCTCAGACAGTGATCATCATTAAATACCCCATCACCTCAGACAGACAGTGTTCATCATTAAATACCCCATCACCTCAGACAGTGATCATCATTAAATACCCCATCACCTCAGACAGTGATCATCATTAAATACCCCATCACCTCAGACAGTGATCATCATTAAATACCCCATCACCTCAGACAGTGTTCATCATTAAATACCCCATCACCTCAGACAGACAGTGATCATCATTAAATACCCCATCACCTCAGACAGTGTTCATCAATAAATACCCCATCACCTCAGACAGACAGTGATCATCATTAAATACCACATCACCTCAGACAGTGATCATCATTAAATACCCCATCACCTCAGACAGTGATCATCATTAAATACCCCATCACCTCAGACAGTGATCATCATTAAATACCCCATCACCTCAGACAGTGATCATCATTAAATACCCCATCACCTCAGACAGACAGTTCATCATTAAATACCCCATCACCTCAGACAGTGATCATCATTAAATACCCCATCACTTCAGACAGTGATCATCATTAAATACCCCATCACCTCAGACAGTGTTCATCATTAAATACCCCATCACCTCAGTCAGTGATCATCATTAAATACCCCATCACCTCAGACAGTGATCATCATTAAATACCCCATCACTTCAGACAGTGATCATCATTAAATACCCCATCACCTCAGACAGTGTTCACCATTAAATACCCCATCACCTCAGACAGACAGTGATCATCATTAAATACCCCATCACCTCAGACAGTGTTCATCATTAAATACCCCATCACCTCAGACAGTGTTCATCATTAAATACCCCATCACCTCAGACAGTGATCATCATTAAATACCCCATCACCTCAGACAGTGATCATCATTAAATACCCCATCACCTCAGACAGTGATCATCATTAAATACCCCATCACCTCAGACAGACAGTGTTCATCATTAAATACCCCATCACTTCAGACAGTGATCATCATTAAATACCCCATCACCTCAGACAGTGATCATCATTAAATACCCCATCACCTCAGACAGTGATCATCATTAAATACCCCATCACCTCAGACAGACAGTGATCATCATTAAATACCCCATCACCTCAGACAGTGATCATCATTAAATACCCCATCACCTCAGACAGTGATCATCATTAAATACCCCATCACCTCAGACAGTGATCATCATTAAATACCCCATCACCTCAGACAGTGATCATCATTAAATACCCCATCACCTCAGACAGACAGTGTTCATCATTAAATACCCCATCACCTCAGACAGACAGTGATCATCATTAAATACCCCATCACCTCAGACAGTGATCATCATTAAATACCCCATCACCTCAGACAGACAGTGTTCATCATTAAATACCCCATCACCTCAGACAGACAGTGATCATCATTAAATACCCCATCACCTCAGACAGTGATCATCATTAAATACCCCATCACCTCAGACAGTGATCATCATTAAATACCCCATCACCTCAGACAGTGTTCATCATTAAATACCCCATCACCTCAGACAGTGATCATCATTAAATACCCCATCACCTCAGACAGTGATCATCATTAAATACCCCATCACCTCAGACAGTGATCATCATTAAATACCCCATCACCTCAGACAGTGTTCATCATTAAATACCCCATCACCTCAGACAGTGATCATCATTAAATACCCCATCACCTCAGACAGTGATCATCATTAAATACCCCATCACCTCAGACAGTGATCATCATTAAATACCCCATCACCTCAGACAGTGTTCATCATTAAATACCCCATCACCTCAGACAGTGATCATCATTAAATACCCCATCGCCTCAGACAGTGATCATCATTAAATACCCCATCACCTCAGACAGTGATCATCATTAAATACCCCATCACCTCAGACAGACAGTGTTCATCATTAAATACCACATCACCTCAGACAGTGATCATCATTAAATACCCCATCACCTCAGACAGACAGTGTTCATCATTTAATACCCCATCACCTCAGACAGAGATCATCATTAAATACCCCATCACCTCAGACAGTGATCATCATTAAATACCCCATCACCTCAGACAGTGATCATCATTAAATACCCTATCACCTCAGACAGACAGTCTTCATCATTAAATACCCCATCACCTCAGACAGTGATCATCATTAAATACCCCATCACATCAGACAGTGATCATCATTAAATACCCCATCACCTCAGACAGTGATCATCATTAAATACCCCATCACCTCAGACAGTGATCATCATTAAATACCCCATCACCTCAGACAGACAGTGATCATCACTAAGTACCCCATCACCTCAGACAGTGATCATCATTAAATACCCCATCACCTCAGACAGACAATGTTCATCATTAAATACCCCATCACCTCAGACAGTGATCATCCTTAAATACCCCATCACCTCAGACAGACAGTGATCATCATTAAATACCCCATCACATGAGACAGTGATCATCATTAAATACCCCATCACCTCAGACAGTGATCATCATTAAATACCCCATCACCTCAGACAGTGATCATCATTAAATACCCCATCACCTCAGACAGTGATCATCATTAAATACCCCATCACCTCAGACAGTGTTCATAATTAAATACCCCATCACCTCAGACAGTGATCATCATTAAATACCCCATCACCTCAGACAGTGATCATCATTAAATACCCCATCACCTCAGACAGTGATCATCCTTAAATACCCCATCACCTCAGACAGACAGTGATCATCATTAAATACCCCATCACATGAGACAGTGATCATCATTAAATACCCCATCACCTCAGACAGTGATCATCATTAAATACCCCATCACCTCAGACAGTGATCATCATTAAATACCCCATCACCTCAGACAGTGATCATCATTAAATACCCCATCACCTCAGACAGTGATCATCATTAAATACCCCATCACCTCAGACAGTGATCATCATTAAATACCCCATCACCTCAGACAGTGATCATCATTAAATACCCCATCACCTCAGACAGTGATCATCATTAAATACCCCATCACCTCAGACAGTGTTCATCATTAAATACCCCATCACCTCAGACAGTGATCATCATTAAATAACCCATCACCTCAGACAGACAGTGATCATCATTAAATACCCCATCACATCAGACAGTGTTCATCAATAAATACCCCATCACCTCAGACAGACAGTGATCATCATTAAATACCCCATCACCTCAGACAGTGATCATCATTAAATACCCCATCACCTCAGACAGTGATCATCATTAAATACCCCATCACCTCAGACAGTGATCATCATTAAATACCCCATCACCTCAGACAGTGATCATCATTAAATACCCCATCACCTCAGACAGTGATCATCATTAAATACCCCATCACCTCAGACAGTGATCATCATTAAATACCCCATCACCTCAGACAGTGTTCATCATTAAATACCCCATCACCTCAGACAGTGATCATCATTAAATACCCCATCACATCAGACAGTGTTCATCATTAAATACCCCATCACCTCAGACAGTGATCATCATTAAATACCCCATCACCTCAGACAGTGATCATCATTAAATACCCCATCACCTCAGACAGTGATCATCATTAAATACCCCATCACCTCAGACAGACAGTGTTCATCATTAAATACCCCATCACCTCAGACAGTGATCATCATTAAATACCCCATCACCTCAGACAGTGATCATCATTAAATACCCCATCACCTCAGACAGTGATCATCATTAAATACCCCATCACCTCAGACAGTGATCATCATTAAATACCCCATCACCTCAGACAGTGTTCATCATTAAATACCCCATCACCTCAGACAGACAGTGATCATCATTAAATACCCCATCACCTCAGACAGTGTTCATCAATAAATACCCCATCACCTCAGACAGACAGTGATCATCATTAAATACCACATCACCTCAGACAGTGATCATCATTAAATACCCCATCACCTCAGACAGTGATCATCATTAAATACCCCATCACCTCAGACAGTGATCATCATTAAATACCCCATCACCTCAGACAGTGATCATCATTAAATACCCCATCACCTCAGACAGACAGTTCATCATTAAATACCCCATCACCTCAGACAGTGATCATCATTAAATACCCCATCACTTCAGACAGTGATCATCATTAAATACCCCATCACCTCAGACAGTGTTCATCATTAAATACCCCATCACCTCAGTCAGTGATCATCATTAAATACCCCATCACCTCAGACAGTGATCATCATTAAATACCCCATCACTTCAGACAGTGATCATCATTAAATACCCCATCACCTCAGACAGTGTTCACCATTAAATACCCCATCACCTCAGACAGACAGTGATCATCATTAAATACCCCATCACCTCAGACAGTGTTCATCATTAAATACCCCATCACCTCAGACAGTGTTCATCATTAAATACCCCATCACCTCAGACAGTGATCATCATTAAATACCCCATCACCTCAGACAGTGATCATCATTAAATACCCCATCACCTCAGACAGTGATCATCATTAAATACCCCATCACCTCAGACAGACAGTGTTCATCATTAAATACCCCATCACTTCAGACAGTGATCATCATTAAATACCCCATCACCTCAGACAGTGATCATCATTAAATACCCCATCACCTCAGACAGTGATCATCATTAAATACCCCATCACCTCAGACAGACAGTGATCATCATTAAATACCCCATCACCTCAGACAGTGATCATCATTAAATACCCCATCACCTCAGACAGTGATCATCATTAAATACCCCATCACCTCAGACAGTGATCATCATTAAATACCCCATCACCTCAGACAGTGATCATCATTAAATACCCCATCACCTCAGACAGACAGTGTTCATCATTAAATACCCCATCACCTCAGACAGACAGTGATCATCATTAAATACCCCATCACCTCAGACAGTGATCATCATTAAATACCCCATCACCTCAGACAGTGATCATCATTAAATACCCCATCACCTCAGACAGTGTTCATCATTAAAACCCCATCACCTCAGACAGTGATCATCATTAAATACCCCATCACCTCAGACAGACAGTGATCATCATTAAATACCCCATCACCTCAGACAGTGATCATCATTAAATACCCCATCACCTCAGACAGACAATGTTCATCATTAAATACCCCATCACCTCAGACAGTGATCATCATTAAATACCCCATCACCTCAGACAGTGATCATCATTAAATACCCCATCACCTCAGACAGTGTTCATCATTAAATACCCCATCACCTCAGAGAGTGATCATCAATAAATACACCATCACCTCAGACAGACAGTGATCATCATTAAATACCCCATCACCTCAGACAGTGATCATCATTAAATACCCCATCACCTCAGACAGTGATCATCATTAAATACCCCATCACCTCAGACAGTGTTCATCATTAAATACTCCATCACCTCAGACAGTTATCATCATTAAATACCACATCACCTCAGACAGTGATCATCATTAAATACCCCATCACCTCAGACAGTGATCATCATTAAATACCCCATCGCCTCAGACAGTGATCATCATTAAATACACCATCACCTCAGACAGTGATCATCATTAAATACCCCATCACCTCAGACAGACAGTGTTCATCATTAAATACCCCATCACCTCAGACAGTGATCATCATTAAATACCCCATCACCTCAGACAGACAGTGTTCATCATTAAATACCCCATCACCTCAGACAGTGATCATCATCAAATACCCCATCACCTCAGACAGTGATCATCATTAAATACCCCATCACCTCAGACAGTGATCATCATTAAATACCCCAGCACCTCAGACAGTGATCATCATTAAATACCCCATCACCTCAGACAGACAGTGATCATCATTAAATACCCCATCACCTCAGACAGTGATCATCATTAAATACCCCATCACCTCAGACAGTGTTCATCATTAAATACCCCATCACCTCAGACAGTGATCATCATTAAATACCCCATCACCTCAGACAGACATTTCATCATTAAATACCCCATCACCTCAGACAGTGATCATCATTAAATACCCCATCACTTCAGACAGTGATCATCATTCAATACCCCATCACCTCAGACAGTGTTCATCATTAAATACCCCATCACCTCAGTCAGTGATCATCATTAAATACCCCATCACCTCAGACAGTGATCATCATTAAATACCCCATCACCTCAGACAGTGATCATCATTAAATACCCCATCACATCAGACAGTGTTCACCATTAAATACCCCATCACATCAGACAGACAGTGATCATCATTAAATACCCCATCACCTCAGACAGTGTTCATCATTAAATACCCCATCACCTCAGACAGTGATCATTATTAAATACCCCATCACCTCAGACAGTGATCATCATTAAATACCCCATCACCTCAGACAGTGTTCATCATTAAATACCCCATCACCTCAGACAGTGATCATCATTAAATACCCCATCACCTCAGACAGACAGTGTTCATCATTAAATACCCCATCACCTCAGACAGTGATCATCATTAAATACCCCATCACCTCAGACAGTGATCATCATTAAATACCCCATCACCTCAGACAGTGATCATCATTAATACCCCATCACCTCAGACAGTGATCATCATTAAATACCCCATCACCTCAGACAGTGTTCATCATTAAATACCCCATCACCTCAGACAGTGATCATCATTAAATACCCCATCACCTCAGACAGTGATCATCATTAAATACCCCATCACCTCAGACAGACAGTGATCATCATTAAATACCCCATCACCTCAGACAGTGTTCATCATGAAATACCCCATCACCTCAGACAGTGATCATCATTAAATACCCCATCACCTCAGACAGTGATCATCATTAAATACCCCATCACCTCAGACAGTGATCATCATTAAATACCCCATCACCTCAGACAGTGTTCATCATTAAATACCCCATCACCTCAGACAGTGATCATCATTAAATACCCCATCACCTCAGACAGTGATCATCATTAAATACCCCATCACCTCAGACAGACAGTGATCATCATTAAATACCCCATCACCTCAGACAGTTTTCATCATTAAATACCCCATCACCTCAGACAGTGATCATCATTAAATACCCCATCACCTCAGTGTTCATCATTAAATACCCCATCACCTCAGACAGACAGTGATCATCATTAAATACCCCATCACCTCAGACAGTGATCATCATTAAATACCCCATCACCTCAGACAGACAGTGTTCATCATTAAATAACCCATCACCTCAGACAGTGATCATCATTAAATACCCCATCACCTCAGACAGTGTTCATCATTAAATACCTCATCACCTCAGACAGTGATCATCATTAAATACCCCATCACCTCAGACAGACAGTGTTCATCATTAAATACCCCATCACCTCAGACAGTGATCATCATTAAATACCCCATCACCTCAGACAGTGATCATCATTAAATGCCCCATCACCTCAGACAGTGATCATCATTAAATACCCCATCACCTCAGACAGACAGTGATCATCATTAAATACCCCATCACCTCAGACAGTGATCATCATTAAATACCCCATCACCTCAGACAGACAGTGTTCATCATTAAATACCCCATCACCTCAGACAGACAGTGATCATCATTAAATACCCCATCACCTCAGACAGTGATCATCATTAAATACCCCATCGCCTCAGACAGACAGTGTTCATCATTAAATACCCCATCACCTCAGACAGACAGTGATCATCATTAAATACCCCATCACCTCAGACAGTGTTCATCATTAAATACCCCATCACCTCAGACAGTGATCATCATTAAATACCCCATCACCTCAGACAGTGTTCACCATTAAATACCCCATCACATCAGACAGACAGTGATCATCATTAAATACCCCATCACCTCAGACAGTGTTCATCATTAAATACCCCATCACCTCAGACAGTGATCATTATTAAATACCCCATCACCTCAGACAGTGATCATCATTAAATACCCCATCACCTCAGACAGTGTTCATCATTAAATACCCCATCACCTCAGACAGTGATCATCATTAAATACCCCATCAACTCAGACAGACAGTGTTCATCATTAAATACCCCATCACCTCAGACAGTGATCATCATTAAATACCCCATCACCTCAGACAGTGATCATCATTAAATACCCCATCACCTCAGACAGTGATCATCATTAATACCCCATCACCTCAGACAGTGATCATCATTAAATACCCCATCACCTCAGACAGTGTTCATCATTAAATACCCCATCACCTCAGACAGTGATCATCATTAAATACCCCATCACCTCAGACAGTGATCATCATTAAATACCCCATCACCTCAGACAGACAGTGATCATCATTAAATACCCCATCACCTCAGACAGTGATCATCATTAAATACCCCATCACCTCAGACAGACAGTGATCATCATTAAATACCCCATCACCTCAGACAGTTTTCATCATTAAATACCCCATCACCTCAGACAGTGATCATCATTAAATACCCCATCACCTCAGTGTTCATCATTAAATACCCCATCACCTCAGACAGACAGTGATCATCATTAAATACCCCATCACCTCAGACAGTGATCATCATTAAATACCCCATCACCTCAGACAGACAGTGTTCATCATTAAATAACCCATCACCTCAGACAGTGATCATCATTAAATACCCCATCACCTCAGACAGTGTTCATCATTAAATACCCCATCACCTCAGACAGTGATCATCATTAAATACCCCATCACCTCAGACAGACAGTGTTCATCATTAAATACCCCATCACCTCAGACAGTGATCATCATTAAATACCCCATCACCTCAGACAGTGATCATCATTAAATGCCCCATCACCTCAGACAGTGATCATCATTAAATACCCCATCACCTCAGACAGACAGTGATCATCATTAAATACCCCATCACCTCAGACAGTGATCATCATTAAATACCCCATCACCTCAGACAGACAGTGTTCATCATTAAATACCCCATCACCTCAGACAGACAGTGATCATCATTAAATACCCCATCACCTCAGACAGTGATCATCATTAAATACCCCATCGCCTCAGACAGACAGTGTTCATCATTAAATACCCCATCACCTCAGACAGACAGTGATCATCATTAAATACCCCATCACCTCAGACAGTGTTCATCATTAAATACCCCATCACCTCAGACAGTGATCATCATTAAATACCCCATCACCTCAGACAGACAGTGATCATCATTAAATACCCCATCACCTCAGACAGTGATCATCATTAAATACCCCATCACCTCAGACAGTGATCATCATTAAATACCCCATCACCTCAGACAGTGATCATCATTAAATACCCCATCACCTCAGACAGTGATCATCATTAAATACCCCATCACATCAGACAGACAGTGATCATCATTAAATACCCCATCACCTCAGACAGTGATCATCATTAAATACCCCATCACATCAGACAGACAGACAGTGTTCATCATTAAATACCCCATCACCTCAGACAGTGATCATCATTAAATACCCCATCACATCAGACAGACAGACAGTGATCATCATTAAATACCCCATCACCTCAGACAGTGTTCATCATTAAATACCCCATCACCTCAGACAGTGATCATCATTAAATACCCCATCACCTCAGACAGTGTTCATCATTAAATACCCCATCACATCAGACAGACAGTGATGATCATTAAATACCCCATCACCTCAGACAGTGATCATCATTAAATACCCCATCGCCTCAGACAGACAGTGATCATCATTAAATACCCCATCACCTCAGACAGTGATCATCATTAAATACCCCATCACCTCAGACAGTGATCATCATTAAATACCCCATCAACTCAGACAGACAGTGTTCATCATTAAATACCCCATCACCTCAGACAGTGATCATCATTAAATACCCCATCACATCAGACAGACAGACAGTGTTCATCATTAAATACCCCATCACCTCAGACAGTGATCATCATTAAATACCCCATCACATCAGACAGACAGACAGTGATCATCATTAAATACCCCATCACTTCAGACAGTGTTCATCATTAAATACCCCATCACCTCAGACAGTGATCATCATTAAATACCCCATCACCTCAGACAGTGTTCATCATTAAATACCCCATCACATCAGACAGACAGTGATCATCATTAAATACCCCATCACCTCAGACAGTGATCATCATTAAATACCCCATCGCCTCAGACAGACAGTGATCATCATTAAATACCCCATCACCTCAGACAGTGATCATCATTAAATACCCCATCACCTCAGACAGTGATCATCATTAAATACCCCATCACCTCAGACAGTGTTCATCATTAAATACCCCATCACCTCAGACAGTGTTCATCATTAATTACCCCATCACCTCAGACAGTGTTCATCATTAAATACCCCATCACCTCAGACAGTGATCATCATTAAATACCCCATCATCTCAGACAGTGATCATCATTAAATACCCCATCACCTCAGACAGTGTTCATCATTAAATACCCCATCACCTCAGATAGTGATCATCATTAAATACCCCATCACCTCAGACAGACAGTGTTCATCATTAAATACCCCATCAACTCAGACAGTGATCATCAATAAATACCCCATCACCTCAGACAGTGATCATCATTAAATACCCCATCACCTCAGACAGTGATCATCATTAAATACCCCATCACCTCAGACAGTGTTCATCATTAAATACCCCATCACCTCTGACACTGATCACAATTAAATGCCCCATCACCTCAGACAGTGATCATCATTAAATAACCCATCACCTCAGACAGTGATCATCATTAAATACCCCATCACCTCAGACAGTGTTCATCATTAAATACCCCATCACCTCAGACAGTGATCATCATTAAATACCCCATCACCTCAGACAGTGATCATCATTAAATACCCCATCACCTCAGACAGTGATCATCATTAAATACCCCATCACCTCAGACAGTGATCATCATTAAATACCCCATCACCTCAGTCAGACAGTGATCATCATTAAATACCCCATCACCTCAGACAGTGTTCATCATTAAATACCCCATCACCTCAGACAGTGATCATCATTAAATACCCCATCACCTCAGACACTGATCATCATTAAATACCCCATCACCTCAGACAGTGTTCATCATTAAATACCCCATCACCTCGGACAGTGATCATCATTAAATACCCCATCACTTCAGACAGTGATCATCATTAAATACCCCATCACCTCAGACAGTGTTCATCATTAAATACCCCATCACCTCAGACAGTGTTCATCATTAAATACCCCATCACCTCAGACAGTGATCATCATTAAATACCCCATCACCTCAGACAGTGTTCATCATTAAATACCCCATCACCTCAGACAGTGATCATCCTTAAATACCCCATCACCTCAGACAGTGATCATCATTAAATACCCCATCACCTCAGACAGTGTTCATCATTAAATACCCCATCACCTCAGACACTGATCACCATTAAATGCCCCATCACCTCAGACAGTGATCATCATTAAATAACCCATCACCTCAGACAGTGATCATCATTAAATACCGAATCACCTCAGACAGTGTTCATCATTAAATACCCCATCACCTCAGACAGTGATCATCATTAAATACCCCATCACCTCAGACAGTGATCATCATTAAATACCCCATCACCTCAGACAGTGATCATCATTAAATACCCCATCACCTCAGACAGTGATCATCATTAAATACCCCATCACCTCAGTCAGACAGTGATCATCATTAAATACCCCATCACCTCAGACAGTGTTCATCATTAAATACCCCATCACCTCAGACAGTGATCATCATTAAATACCCCATCACCTCAGACAGTGATCATCATTAAATACCCCATCACCTCAGACAGTGTTCATCATTAAATACCCCATCACCTCGGACAGTGATCATCATTAAATACCCCATCACTTCAGACAGTGATCATCATTAAATACCCCATCACCTCAGACAGTGTTCATCATTAAATACCCCATCACCTCAGACAGTGTTCATCATTAAATACCCCATCACCTCAGACAGTGATCATCATTAAATACCCCATCACCTCAGACAGTGTTCATCATTAAATACCCCATCACCTCAGACAGTGATCATCATTAAATACCCCATCACCTCAGACAGTGATCATCATTAAATACCCCATCACCTCAGACAGTGATCATCATAAAATACCCCATCACCTCAGACAGCGTTCATCATTAAATACCCCATCACCTCAGACAGTGATCATCATTAAATACCCCATCACCTCAGACAGTGTTCATCATTAAATACCCCATCACCTCAGACAGTGTTCATCATTAAATACCCCATCACCTCAGACAGTGATCATCATTAAATACCCCATCACCTCAGACAGTGATCATCATTAAATACCCCATCACCTCAGACAGTGATCATCATTAAATACCCCATCACCTCAGACAGTGATCATCAATAAATACCCCATCACCTCAGACAGTGATCATCATTAAATACCCCATCACCTCAGACAGTGTTCATCATTAAATACCCCATCACCTCAGACAGTGATCATCATTAAATACCCCATCACCTCAGACAGTGTTCATCATTAAATACCCCATCACCTCAGACAGTGATCATCATTAAATACCCCATCACCTCAGACAGACAGTGATCATCATTAAATACCCCATCACCTCAGTCAGACAGTGATCATCATTAAATACCCCATCACCTCAGACAGTGTTCATCATTAAATACCCCATCACCTCAGACAGTGATCATCATTAAATACCCCATCACCTCAGACAGTGATCATCATTAAATACCCCATCACCTCAGAGAGTGTTCATCATTAAATACCCCATCACCTCGGACAGTGATCATCATTAAATACCCCATCACTGCAGACAGTGATCATCATTAAATACCCCATCACCTCAGACAGTGTTCATCATTAAATACCCCATCACCTCAGACAGTGTTCATCATTAAATACCCCATCACCTCAGACAGTGATCATCATTAAATACCCCATCACCTCAGACAGTGTTCATCATTAAATACCCCATCACCTCAGACAGTGATCATCATTAAATACCCCATCACCTCAGACAGTGATCATCATTAAATACCCCATCACCTCAGACAGTGATCATCATAAAATACCCCATCACCTCAGACAGTGTTCATCATTAAATACCCCATCACCTCAGACAGTGATCATCATTAAATACCCCATCACCTCAGACAGTGTTCATCATTAAATACCCCATCACCTCAGACAGTGTTCATCATTAAATACCCCATCACCTCAGACAGTGATCATCATTAAATACCCCATCACCTCAGACACTGATCATCATTAAATACCCCATCACCTCAGACAGTGATCATCATTAAATACCCCATCACCTCAGACAGTGATCATCATTAAATACCCCATCACCTCAGACAGTGATCATCATTAAATACCCCATCACCTCAGACAGTGTTCATCATTAAATACCCCATCACTTCAGACAGTGATCATCATTAAATACCCCATCACCTCAGACAGTGTTCATCATTAAATACCCCATCACCTCAGACAGTGATCATCATTAAATACCCCATCACGTCAGACAGACAGTGATCATCATTAAATACCCCATCACCTCAGACAGTGATCATCATTAAATACCTCATCACCTCAGACAGTGATCATCATTAAATACCCCATCACCTCAGACAGTGATCATCATTAAATACCCCATCACCTCAGACAGTGATCATTTTATACCCCATCACCTCAGAGAGTGATCATCATTAAATACCCCATCACCTCAGACAGTGATCATCATTAAATACCCCATCACCTCAGACAGACAGTGATCATCATTAAATACCCCATCACCTCAGACAGTGATCATCATTAAATACCCCATCACCTCAGACAGACAGTGTTAATCATTAAATACCCCATCACCTCAGACAGTGTTCATCATTAAATACCCCATCACCTCAGACAGTGATCATCATTAAATACCCCATCACCTCAGACAGTGATCATCATTAAATACCCCATCACCTCAGACAGTGATCATCATTAAATACCCCATCGCCTCAGACAGACAGTGATCATCATTAAATACCCCATCACCTCAGACAGTGATCATCATTAAATACCCCATCACCTCAGACAGTGATCATCATTAATCATTAAATACCCCATCACCTCAGACAGTGTTCATCATTAAATACCCCATCACCTCAGACAGTGTTCATCATTAAATACCCCATCACCTCAGACAGTGTTCATCATTAAATACCCCATCACCTCAGACAGTGATCATCATTAAATACCCCATCACCTCAGACAGTGATCATCATTAAATACCCCATCACCTCAGACAGTGATCATCATTAAATACCCCATCACCTCAGACAGTGATCATCATTAAATACCCCATCACCTCAGACAGTGATCATCATTAAATACCCCATCACCTCAGACAGTGATCATCATTAAATACCCCATCACCTCAGACAGACAGTGATCATCATTAAATACCCCATCACCTCAGACAGTGTTCATCATTAAATACCCATCACCTCAGACAGTGATCATCATTAAATACCCCATCACCTCAGACGTGTTCATCATTAAATACCCCATCACCTCAGACAGTGATCATCATTAAATACCCCATCACCTCAGACAGTGATCATCATTAAATACCCCATCACCTCAGACAGACAGTGTTCATCATTAAATAACCCATCACCTCAGACAGTGATCATCATTAAATACCCCATCACCTCAACAGTGTTCATCATTAAATACCCCATCACCTCAGACAGTGATCATCATTAAATACCCCATCACCTCAGACAGTGTTCATCATTAAATACCCCATCACCTCAGACAGTGTTCATCATTAAATACCCCATCACCTCAGACAGTGATCATCATTAAATACCCCATCACCTCAGACAGTGATCATCATTAAATACCCCATCACCTCAGTCAGACAGTGATCATCATTAAATACCCCATCACCTCAGACAGTGATCATCATTAAATACCCCATCACCTCAGACAGACAGTGTTCATCATTAAATACCCCATCACCTCAGACAGACAGTGATCATCATTAAATACCCCATCACCTCAGACAGTGATCATCATTAAATACCCCATCACCTCAGACAGACAGTGTTCATCATTAAATACCCCATCACCTCAGACAGACAGTGATCATCATTAAATACCCCATCACCTCAGACAGTGTTCATCATTAAATACCCCATCACCTCAGACAGTGATCATCATTAAATACCCCATCACCTCAGACAGACAGTGATCATCATTAAATACCCCATCACCTCAGACAGTGATCATCATTAAATACCCCATCACCTCAGACAGTGATCATCATTAAATACCCCATCACCTCAGACAGTGATCATCATTAAATACCCCATCACCTCAGACAGTGATCATCATTAAATACCCCATCACCTCAGACAGTGATCATCATTAAATACCCCATCACATCAGACAGACAGTGATCATCATTAAATACCCCATCACCTCAGACAGTGATCATCATTAAATACCCCATCACATCAGACAGACAGACAGTGTTCATCATTAAATACCCCATCACCTCAGACAGTGATCATCATTAAATACCCCATCACATCAGACAGACAGACAGTGATCATCATTAAATACCCCATCACCTCAGACAGTGTTCATCATTAAATACCCCATCACCTCAGACAGTGATCATCATTAAATACCCCATCACCTCAGACAGTGTTCATCATTAAATACCCCATCACATCAGACAGACAGTGATGATCATTAAATACCCCATCACCTCAGACAGTGATCATCATTAAATACCCCATCGCCTCAGACAGACAGTGATCATCATTAAATACCCCATCACCTCAGACAGTGATCATCATTAAATACCCCATCACCTCAGACAGTGATCATCATTAAATACCCCATCAACTCAGACAGACAGTGTTCATCATTAAATACCCCATCACCTCAGACAGTGATCATCATTAAATACCCCATCACATCAGACAGACAGACAGTGTTCATCATTAAATACCCCATCACCTCAGACAGTGATCATCATTAAATACCCCATCACATCAGACAGACAGACAGTGATCATCATTAAATACCCCATCACCTCAGACAGTGTTCATCATTAAATACCCCATCACCTCAGACAGTGATCATCATTAAATACCCCATCACCTCAGACAGTGTTCATCATTAAATACCCCATCACATCAGACAGACAGTGATCATCATTAAATACCCCATCACCTCAGACAGTGATCATCATTAAATACCCCATCGCCTCAGACAGTGATCATCATTAAATACCCCATCACCTCAGACAGTGTTCATCATTAAATACCCCATCACCTCAGACAGTGTTCATCATTAATTACCCCATCACCTCAGACAGTGTTCATCATTAAATACCCCATCACCTCAGACAGTGATCATCATTAAATACCCCATCATCTCAGACAGTGATCATCATTAAATACCCCATCACCTCAGACAGTGTTCATCATTAAATACCCCATCACCTCAGATAGTGATCATCATTAAATACCCCATCACCTCAGACAGACAGTGTTCATCATTAAATACCCCATCAACTCAGACAGTGATCATCAATAAATACCCCATCACCTCAGACAGTGATCATCATTAAATACCCCATCACCTCAGACAGTGATCATCATTAAATACCCCATCACCTCAGACAGTGTTCATCATTAAATACCCCATCACCTCTGACACTGATCACCATTAAATGCCCCATCACCTCAGACAGTGATCATCATTAAATAACCCATCACCTCAGACAGTGATCATCATTAAATACCCCATCACCTCAGACAGTGTTCATCATTAAATACCCCATCACCTCAGACAGTGATCATCATTAAATACCCCATCACCTCAGACAGTGATCATCATTAAATACCCCCATCACCTCAGACAGTGATCATCATTAATACCCCATCACCTCAGACAGTGATCATCATTAAATACCCCATCACCTCAGTCAGACTGTGATCATCATTAAATACCCCATCACCTCAGACAGTGTTCATCATTAAATACCCCATCACCTCAGACAGTGATCATCATTAAATACCCCATCACCTCAGACAGTGATCATCATTAAATACCCCATCACCTCAGACAGTGTTCATCATTAAATACCCCATCACCTCGGACAGTGATCATCATTAAATACCCCATCACTTCAGACAGTGATCATCATTAAATACCCCATCACCTCAGACAGTGTTCATCATTAAATACCCCATCACCTCAGACAGTGTTCATCATTAAATACCCCATCACCTCAGACAGTGATCATCATTAAATACCCCATCACCTCAGACAGTGTTCATCATTAAATACCCCATCACCTCAGACAGTGATCATCCTTAAATACCCCATCACCTCAGACAGTGATCATCATTAAATACCCCATCACCTCAGAGTGTTCATCATTAAATACCCCATCACCTCAGACACTGATCACCATTAAATGCCCCATCACCTCAGACAGTGATCATCATTAAATAACCCATCACCTCAGACAGTGATCATCATTAAATACCGAATCACCTCAGACAGTGTTCATCATTAAATACCCCATCACCTCAGACAGTGATCATCATTAAATACCCCATCACCTCAGACAGTGATCATCATTAAATACCCCATCACCTCAGACAGTGATCATCATTAAATACCCCATCACCTCAGACAGTGATCATCATTAAATACCCCATCACCTCAGTCAGACAGTGATCATCATTAAATACCCCATCACCTCAGACAGTGTTCATCATTAAATACCCCATCACCTCAGACAGTGATCATCATTAAATACCCCATCACCTCAGACAGTGATCATCATTAAATACCCCATCACCTCAGACAGTGTTCATCATTAAATACCCCATCACCTCGGACAGTGATCATCATTAAATACCCCATCACTTCAGACAGTGATCATCATTAAATACCCCATCACCTCAGACAGTGTTCATCATTAAATACCCCATCACCTCAGACAGTGATCATCATTAAATACCCCATCACCTCAGACAGTGATCATCATTAAATACCCCATCACATCAGACAGACAGACAGTGATCATCATTAAATACCCCATCACCTCAGACAGTGTTCATCATTAAATACCCCATCACCTCAGACAGTGATCATCATTAAATACCCCATCACCTCAGACAGTGTTCATCATTAAATACCCCATCACATCAGACAGACAGTGATGATCATTAAATACCCCATCACCTCAGACAGTGATCATCATTAAATACCCCATCGCCTCAGACAGACAGTGATCTTCATACCATGAAATACCCCATCACCTCAGACAGTGATCATCATTAAATACCCCATCACCTCAGACAGTGATCATCATTAAATACCCCATCAACTCAGACAGACAGTGTTCATCATTAAATACCCCATCACCTCAGACAGTGATCATCATTAAATACCCCATCACATCAGACAGACAGACAGTGTTCATCATTAAATACCCCATCACCTCAGACAGTGATCATCATTAAATACCCCATCACATCAGACAGACAGACAGTGATCATCATTAAATACCCCATCACCTCAGACAGTGTTCATCATTAAATACCCCATCACCTCAGACAGTGATCATCATTAAATACCCCATCACCTCAGACAGTGTTCATCATTAAATACCCCATCACATCAGACAGACAGTGATCATCATTAAATACCCCATCACCTCAGACAGTGATCATCATTAAATACCCCATCACCTCAGATAGTGATCATCATTAAATACCCCATCACCTCAGACAGACAGTGTTCATCATTAAATACCCCATCAACTCAGACAGTGATCATCAATAAATACCCATCACCTCAGACAGTGATCATCATTAAATACCCCATCACCTCAGACAGTGATCATCATTAAATACCCCATCACCTCAGACAGTGTTCATCATTAAATACCCCATCACCTCTGACACTGATCACCATTAAATGCCCCATCACCTCAGACAGTGATCATCATTAAATAACCCATCACCTCAGACAGTGATCATCATTAAATACCCCATCACCTCAGACAGTGTTCATCATTAAATACCCCATCACCTCAGACAGTGATCATCATTAAATACCCCATCACCTCAGACAGTGATCATCATTAAATACCCCATCACCTCAGACAGTGATCATCATTAAATACCCCATCACCTCAGACAGTGATCATCATTAAATACCCCATCACCTCAGTCAGACTGTGATCATCATTAAATACCCCATCACCTCAGACAGTGTTCATCATTAAATACCCCATCACCTCAGACAGTGATCATCATTAAATACCCCATCACCTCAGACAGTGATCATCATTAAATACCCCATCACCTCAGACAGTGTTCATCATTAAATACCCCATCACCTCGGACAGTGATCATCATTAAATACCCCATCACTTCAGACAGTGATCATCATTAAATACCCCATCACCTCAGACAGTGTTCATCATTAAATACCCCATCACCTCAGACAGTGTTCATCATTAAATACCCCATCACCTCAGACAGTGATCATCATTAAATACCCCATCACCTCAGACAGTGTTCATCATTAAATACCCCATCACCTCAGACAGTGATCATCCTTAAATACCCCATCACCTCAGACAGTGATCATCATTAAATACCCCATCACCTCAGAGTGTTCATCATTAAATACCCCATCACCTCAGACACTGATCACCATTAAATGCCCCATCACCTCAGACAGTGATCATCATTAAATAACCCATCACCTCAGACAGTGATCATCATTAAATACCGAATCACCTCAGACAGTGTTCATCATTAAATACCCCATCACCTCAGACAGTGATCATCATTAAATACCCCATCACCTCAGACAGTGATCATCATTAAATACCCCATCACCTCAGACAGTGATCATCATTAAATACCCCATCACCTCAGACAGTGATCATCATTAAATACCCCATCACCTCAGTCAGACAGTGATCATCATTAAATACCCCATCACCTCAGACAGTGTTCATCATTAAATACCCCATCACCTCAGACAGTGATCATCATTAAATACCCCATCACCTCAGACAGTGATCATCATTAAATACCCCATCACCTCAGACAGTGTTCATCATTAAATACCCCATCACCTCGGACAGTGATCATCATTAAATACCCCATCACTTCAGACAGTGATCATCATTAAATACCCCATCACCTCAGACAGTGTTCATCATTAAATACCCCATCACCTCAGACAGTGTTCATCATTAAATACCCCATCACCTCAGACAGTGATCATCATTAAATACCCCATCACCTCAGACAGTGTTCATCATTAAATACCCCATCACCTCAGACAGTGATCATCATTAAATACCCCATCACCTCAGACAGTGATCATCATTAAATACCCCATCACCTCAGACAGTGATCATCATAAAATACCCCATCACCTCAGACAGCGTTCATCATTAAATACCCCATCACCTCAGACAGTGATCATCATTAAATACCCCATCACCTCAGACAGTGTTCATCATTAAATACCCCATCACCTCAGACAGTGTTCATCATTAAATACCCCATCACCTCAGACAGTGATCATCATTAAATACCCCATCACCTCAGACAGTGATCATCATTAAATACCCCATCACCTCAGACAGTGATCATCATTAAATACCCCATCACCTCAGACAGTGATCATCAATAAATACCCCATCACCTCAGACAGTGATCATCATTAAATACCCCATCACCTCAGACAGTGTTCATCATTAAATACCCCATCACCTCAGACAGTGATCATCATTAAATACCCCATCACCTCAGACAGTGTTCATCATTAAATACCCCATCACCTCAGACAGTGATCATCATTAAATACCCCATCACCTCAGACAGACAGTGATCATCATTAAATACCCCATCACCTCAGTCAGACAGTGATCATCATTAAATACCCCATCACCTCAGACAGTGTTCATCATTAAATACCCCATCACCTCAGACAGTGATCATCATTAAATACCCCATCACCTCAGACAGTGATCATCATTAAATACCCCATCACCTCAGAGAGTGTTCATCATTAAATACCCCATCACCTCGGACAGTGATCATCATTAAATACCCCATCACTTCAGACAGTGATCATCATTAAATACCCCATCACCTCAGACAGTGTTCATCATTAAATACCCCATCACCTCAGACAGTGTTCATCATTAAATACCCCATCACCTCAGACAGTGATCATCATTAAATACCCCATCACCTCAGACAGTGTTCATCATTAAATACCCCATCACCTCAGACAGTGATCATCATTAAATACCCCATCACCTCAGACAGTGCTCATCATTAAATACCCCATCACCTCAGACAGTGATCATCATAAAATACCCCATCACCTCAGACAGTGTTCATCATTAAATACCCCATCACCTCAGACAGTGATCATCATTAAATACCCCATCACCTCAGACAGTGTTCATCATTAAATACCCCATCACCTCAGACAGTGTTCATCATTAAATACCCCATCACCTCAGACAGTGATCATCATTAAATACCCCATCACCTCAGACACTGATCATCATTAAATACCCCATCACCTCAGACAGTGATCATCATTAAATACCCCATCACCTCAGACAGTGATCATCATTAAATACCCCATCACCTCAGACAGTGATCATCATTAAATACCCCATCACCTCAGACAGTGTTCATCATTAAATACCCCATCACTTCAGACAGTGATCATCATTAAATACCCCATCACCTCAGACAGTGTTCATCATTAAATACCCCATCACCTCAGACAGTGATCATCATTAAATACCCCATCACGTCAGACAGACAGTGATCATCATTAAATACCCCATCACCTCAGACAGTGATCATCATTAAATACCCCATCACCTCAGACAGTGATCATCATTAAATACCCCATCACCTCAGACAGTGATCATCATTAAATACCCCATCACCTCAGACAGTGATCATTTTATACCCCATCACCTCAGACAGTGATCATCATTAAATACCCCATCACCTCAGACAGTGATCATCATTAAATACCCCATCACCTCAGACAGACAGTGATCATCATTAAATACCCCATCACCTCAGACAGTGATCATCATTAAATACCCCATCACCTCAGACAGACAGTGTTAATCATTAAATACCCCATCACCTCAGACAGTGTTCATCATTAAATACCCCATCACCTCAGACAGTGATCATCATTAAATACCCCATCACCTCAGACAGTGATCATCATTAAATACCCCATCACCTCAGACAGTGATCATCATTAAATACCCCATCACCTCAGACAGACAGTGTTCATCATTAAATACCCCATCACCTCTGACAGACAGTGATCATCATTAAATACCCCATCACCTCAGACAGTGATCATCATTAAATACCCCATCACCTCAGACAGTGTTCATCATTAAATACCCCATCACCTCAGACAGTGATCATCATTAAATACCCCATCACCTCAGACAGACAGTGTTCATCATTCAATACCCCATCACCTCAGACAGTGTTCATCATTAAATACCCCATCACCTCAGACAGTGATCATCATTAAATACCCCATCACCTCAGACAGTGATCATCATTAAATACCCCATCACCTCAGAAAGTGGTCATCATTAAATACCCCATCACCTCAGACAGTGATTATCATTAAATACCCCATCACCTCAGACAGACAGTGATCATCATTAAATATCCCATCACCTCAGACAGTGATCATCATTAAATACCCCATCACCTCAGACAGTGATCATCATTAAATACCCCATCACCTCAGACAGTGATCATCATTAAATACCCCATCACCTCAGACAGTGATCATCATTAAATACCCCATCACCTCAGACAGTGATCATCATTAAATACCCCATCACCTCAGACAGTGATTATCATTAAATACCCCATCACCTCAGACAGACAGTGATCATCATTAAATATCCCATCACCTCAGACAGTGATCATCATTAAATACCCCATCACCTCAGACAGTGATCATCATTAAATACCCCATCACCTCAGACAGTGTTCATCGTTAAATACCCCATCACCTCGGACAGTGATCATCATTAAATACCCCATCACCTCAGACAGTGTTCATCATTAAATACCCCATCACCTCAGACAGTGATCATCATTAAATACCCCATCACCTCAGACAGTGATCATCATTAAATACCCCATCACCTCGGACAGTGATCATCATTAAATGCCACATCACCTCAGACAGTGATCATCATTAAATACCCCATCACCTCAGACAGTGATCATCATTAAATACCCCATCACCTCAGACAGTGTTCATCATTAAATACCCCATCACCTCAGACAGTGATCATCATTAAATACCCCATCACCTCAGACAGACAGTTTTCATCATTAAATACCCCATCACTTCAGACAGTGATCATCTTTAAATACCCCATCACCTCAGACAATCATCATTAAATACCCCTTCACCTCAGACAGACAGTGATCATCATTAAATACCCCATCACCTCAGACAGTGATCATCATTAAATACCCCATCACCTCAGACAGTGATCATCATTAAATACCCCATCACCTCAGACAGTGATCATCATTAAATACCCCATCACCTCAGACAGTGTTCATCATTAAATACCCCATCACCTCAGACAGACAGTGTTCATCATTAAATACCCCATCACCTCAGACAGACAGTGATCATCATTAAATAACCCATCACCTCAGACAGTGATCATCATTAAATACCCCATCACCTCAGACAGTGATCATCATTAAATACCCCATCACCTCAGACAGACAGTGTTCATCATTAAATACCCCATCACCTCAGACAGTGTTCATCATTAAATACCCCATCACCTCAGACAGTGTTCATCATTAAATACCCCATCACCTCAGACAGACAGTGATCAGCATTAAATACCCCATCACCTCAGACAGACAGTGATCATCATTAAATACCCCATCACCTCAGACAGTGATCATCATTAAATACCCCATCACCTCAGACAGACAGTGTTCATCATTAAATACCCCATCACCTCAGACAGTGATCATCATTAAATACCCCATCACCTCAGACAGACAGTGTTCATCATTAAATACCCTATCACCTCAGACAGACAGTGATCATCATTAAATACCCCATCACCTCAGACAGTGATCATCATTAAATACCCCATCTCCTCAGACAGTGTTCATCATTAAATACCCCATCACCTCAGACAGTGATCGTCATTAAATACCCCATCACCTCAGACAGTGATCATCATTAAATACCCCATCACCTCAGACAGTGATCATCAATAAATACCCCATCACCTCAGACAGTGATCATCATTAAATACCCCATCACCTCAGACAGTGTTCATCATTAAATACCCCATCACCTCAGACAGACAGTGTTCATCATTCAATACCCCATCACCTCAGACAGTGATCATCATTAAATATCCCATCACCTCAGACAGTGATTATCATTAAATACCCCATCACCTCAGACAGACAGTGATCATCATTAAATACCCCATCACCTCAGACAGTGATCATCATTAAATACCCCATCACCTCAGACAGTGATCATCATTAAATACCCCATCACCTCAGACAGTGATCATCATTAAATGCCCCATCACTTCAGACAGTGATCATCATTAAATACCCCATCACCTCAGACAGTGATCATCATTAAATACCCCATCACCTCAGACAGACAGTGATCATCATTAAATACCCCATCACCTCAGACAGTGATCATCATTAAATACCCCATCACCTCAGACAGACAGTGTTCATCATTAAAAACCCCATCACCTCAGACAGACAGTGTTCATCATTAAATACCCCATCACCTCAGACAGTGTTCATCATTAAATACCCCATCACTTCAGACAGTGATCATCATTAAATTCCCCAGCACCTCAGACAGTGTTCATCATTAAATACCCCATCACCTCAGACAGACAGTGATCATCATTAAATACCCCATCACCTCAGACAGTGATCATCATTAAATGCCCCATCACCTCAGACAGTGATCATCATTAAATACCCCATCACCTCAGACAGTGATCATCATTAAATACCCCATCACCTCAGACAGTGTTCATCATTAAATACCCCATCACCTCAGACAGTGATCATCATTAAATACCCCATCACCTCAGACAGACAGTGTTCATCATTAAATACCCCATCACCTCAGACAGTGATCATCTTTAAATACCCCATCACCTCAGACAGTGATCATCATTAAATACCCCATCACCTCAGACAGACAGTGATCATCATTAAATACCCCATCACCTCAGACAGTGATCATCATTAAATACCCCATCACCTCAGACAGTGATCATCATTAAATACCCCATCACCTCAGACAGTGATCATCATTAAATGCCCCATCACCTCAGACAGTGATCATCATTAAATACCCCATCACCTCAGACAGTGATCATCATTAAATACCCCATCACCTCAGACAGTGTTCATCATGAAATACCCCATCACCTCAGACAGTGATCATCATTAAATACCCCATCACCTCAGACAGACAGTGTTCATCATTAAATACCCCATCACCTCAGACAGTGATCATCTTTAAATACCCCATCACCTCAGACAGTGATCATCATTAAATACCCCATCACCTCAGACAGACAGTGATCGTCATTAAATACCCCATCACCTCAGAGAGTGATCATCATTAAATACCCCATCACCTCAGACAGTGATCATCATTAAATGCCCCATCACCTCAGACAGTGATCATCATTAAATACCCCATCACCTCAGACAGTGATCATCATTAAATACCCCATCACCTCAGACAGTGATCATCATTAAATACCCCATCACCTCAGACAGACAGTGTTCATCATTAAATACCCCATCACCTCAGACAGTGATCATCATTAAATACCCCATCACCTCAGACAGTGATCATCATTAAATACCCCATCACCTCAGACAGTGATCATCATTAAATACCCCATCACCTCAGACAGTGATCATCATTAAATACCCCATCACCTCAGACAGTGATCATCATTAAATACCCCATCACCTCAGACAGTGATCATCATTAAATACCCCATCACCTCAGACAGACAGTGTTCATCATTAAATACCCCATCACCTCAGACAGTGATCATCTTTAAATACCCCATCACCTCAGACAGTGATCATCATTAAATACCCCATCACCTCAGACAGACAGTGATCATCATTAAATACCCCATCACCTCAGACAGTGATCATCATTAAATACCCCATCACCTCAGACAGTGATCATCATTAAATACCCCATCACCTCAGACAGTGATCATCATTAAATACCCCATCACCTCAGACAGTGATCATCATTAAATACCCCATCACCTCAGACAGACAGTGTTCATCATTAAATACCCCATCACCTCAGACAGTGATCATCTTTAAATACCCCATCACCTCAGACAGTGATCATCATTAAATACCCCATCACCTCAGACAGTGATCATAATTAAATACCCCATCACCTCAGACAGTGATCATCATTAAATACCCCATCACCTCAGACAGTGATCATCATTAAATACCCCATCACCTCAGACAGTGATCATCATTAAATACCCCATCACCTCAGACAGTGATCATCATTAAATACCCCCTCAGACAGTGATCATCATTAAATACCCCATCACCTCAGACAGTGATCATCATTAAATACCCCATCACCTCAGACAGTGATCATCATTAAATACCCCATCACCTCAGACAGACAGTGATCATCATTAAATACCCCATCACCTCAGACAGACAGTGTTCATCATTAAATACCCCATCACCTCAGACAGTGTTCATCATTAAATACCCCATCACCTCAGACAGTGTTCATCATTAAATACCCCATCACCTCAGACAGACAGTGATCATCATTAAATACCCCATCACCTCAGACAGTGTTCATCATTAAATACCCCATCACCTCAGACAGTGTTCATCATTAAATACCCCATCACCTCAGACAGACAGTGTTCATCATTAAATACCCCATCACCTCAGACAGACAGTGATCATCATTAAATACCCCATCACCTCAGAAAGTGATCATCATTAAATACCCTATCACCTCAGACAGTGTTCATCATTAAATACCCCATCACCTCAGACAGACAGTGATCATCATTAAATACCCCATCACCTCAGACAGTGATCATCATTAAATACCCCATCACCTCAGACAGTGTTCATCATTAAATACCCCATCACCTCAGACAGTGATCATCATTAAATACCCCATCACCTCAGACAGTGATCATCATTAAATACCCCATCACCTCAGACAGTGATCATCATTAAATACCCCATCACCTCAGACAGTGATCATCATTAAATACCCCATCACCTCAGACAGTGTTCATCATTAAATACCCCATCACCTCAGACAGACAGTGTTCATCATTCAATACCCCATCACCTCAGACAGTGATCATCATTAAATATCCCATCACCTCAGACAGTGATTATCATTAAATACCCCATCACCTCAGACAGTGATCATCATTAAATACCCCATCACCTCAGACAGTGTTCATCATTAAATACCCCATCACCTCAGACAGTGATCATCATTAAATACCCCATCACCTCAGACAGTGATCATCATTAAATACCCCATCACCTCAGACAGACAGTGATCATCATTAAATACCCCATCACCTCAGACAGTGATCATCATTAAATACCCCATCACCTCAGACAGTGATCATCATTAAATACCCCATCACCTCAGACAGTGATCATCATTAAATACCCCATCACCTCAGACAGTGATCATCATTAAATACCCCATCACCTCAGACAGTGATCATCATTAAATACCCCATTACCTCAGACAGTGATCATCATTAAATACCCCATCACCTCAGACAGTGATCATCATTAAATACCCCATCACATCAGACAGACATTGATCATCATTAAATACCCCATCACCTCAGACAGTGATCATCATTAAATACCCCATCACCTCAGACAGACAGTGTTCATCATTAAATACCCCATCACCTCAGACAGACAGTGATCATCATTAAATACCCCATCACCTCAGACAGTGATTATCATTAAATACCCCATCACCTCAGACAGTGTTCATCATTAAATACTCCATCACTTCAGACAGTGTTCATCATTAAATACCCCATCAACTCAGACAGACAGTGATCATCATTAAATATCCCATCACCTCAGACAGTGATCATCATTAAATACCCCATCACCTCAGACAGTGATCATCATTAAATACCCCACCTCAGACAGACAGTGATCATCATTAAATACCCCATCACCTCAGACAGTGTTCATCATTAAATACCCCATCACCTCAGACAGTGATCATCATTAAATACCCCAGCACCTCAGACAGTGTTCATCATTAAATACCCCATCACCTCAGACAGACAGTGATCATCATTAAATACCCCATCACCTCAGACAGTGATCATCATTAAATACCCCATCACCTCAGACAGTGTTCATCATTAAATACCCCATCACCTCAGACAGTGATCATCATTAAATACCCCATCACCTCAGACAGTGTTCATCATTAAATACCCCATCACCTCAGACAGTGTTCATCATTAAATACCCCATCACCTCAGACAGTGTTCATCCTTAAATACCCCATCACCTCAGACAGTGATCATCATTAAATACCCCATCACCTCAGACAGTGATCATCATTAAATACCCCATCACCTCAGACAGTGATCATCATTAAATACCCAATCACCTCAGACAGTGATCATCATTAAATACCCCATCACCTCAGACAGTGTTCATCATTAAATACCCCATCACCTCAGACAGTGTTCATCATTAAATACCCCATCACCTCAGACAGTGATCATCATTAAATACCCCATCACCTCAGACAGTGATCATCATTAAATACCCCATCACCTCAGACAGTGATCATCATTAAATACCCCATCACCTCAGACAGACAGTGATCATCATTAAATACCCCATCACCTCAGACAGTGATCATCATTAAATACCCCATCACCTCAGACAGACAGTGTTCATCATTAAATACCCCATCACCTCAGACAGACAGTGTTCATCATTAAATACCCCATCACCTCAGACAGTGTTCATCATTAAATACCCCATCACTTCAGACAGTGATCATCATTAAATACCCCAGCACCTCAGACAGTGTTCATCATTAAATACCCCATCACCTCAGACAGACAGTGATCATCATTAAATACCCCATCACCTCAGACAGTGATCATCATTAAATGCCCCATCACCTCAGACAGTGATCATCATTAAATACCCCATCACCTCAGACAGTGATCATCATTAAATACCCCATCACCTCAGACAGTGTTCATCATTAAATACCCCATCACCTCAGACAGTGATCATCATTAAATACCCCATCACCTCAGACAGACAGTGTTCATCATTAAATACCCCATCACCTCAGACAGTGATCATCTTTAAATACACCATCACCTCAGACAGTGATCATCATTAAATACCCCATCACCTCAGACAGACAGTGATCATCATTAAATACCCCATCACCTCAGACAGTGATCATCATTAAATACCCCATCACCTCAGACAGTGATCATCATTAAATACCCCATCACCTCAGACAGTGATCATCATTAAATACCCCATCACCTCAGACAGACAGTGATCATTATTAAATACCCCATCACCTCAGACAGTGATCATCATTAAATACCCCATCACCTCAGACAGACAGTGTTCATCATTAAATACCCCATCACCTCAGACAGTGTTCATCATTAAATACCCCATCACCTCAGACAGACAGTGATCATCATTAAATACCCCATCACCTCAGACAGTGATCATCATTAAATACCCCATCACCTCAGACAGACAGTGTTCATCATTAAATACCCCATCACCTCAGAAAGTGATCATCATTAAATACCCCATCACCTCAGACAGACAGTGTTCATCATTAAATACCCCATCACCTCAGACAGACAGTGATCATCATTAAATACCCCATCACCTCAGACAGTGATCATCATTAAATACCCCATCACCTCAGACAGTGTTCATCATTAAATACCCCATCACCTCAGACAGTGATCATCATTAAATACCCCATCACCTCAGACAGTGATCATCATTAAATACCCCATCACCTCAGACAGTGATCATCATTAAATACCCCATCACCTCAGACAGTGTTCATCATTAAATACCCCATCACCTCAGACAGACAGTGTTCATCATTCAATACCCCATCACCTCAGACAGTGATCATCATTAAATATCCCATCACCTCACACAGTGATTATCATTAAATACCCCATCACCTCAGACAGTGATCATCATTAAATACCCCATCACCTCAGACAGTGTTCATCATTAAATACCCCATCACCTCAGACAGTGATCATCATTAAATACCCCATCACCTCAGACAGTGATCATCATTAAATACCCCATCACCTCAGACAGACAGTGATCATCATTAAATACCCCATCACCTCAGACAGTGATCATCATTAAATACCCCATCACCTCAGACAGTGATCATCATTAAATACCCCATCACCTCAGACAGTGATCATCATTAAATCCCCCATCACCTCAGACAGTGATCATCATTAAATACCCCATCACCTCAGACAGTGATCATCATTAAATACCCCATCACATCAGACAGACAGTGATCATCATTAAATACCCCATCACCTCAGACAGTGATCATCATTAAATACCCCATCACCTCAGACAGACAGTGTTCATCATTAAATACCCCATCACCTCAGACAGACAGTGATCATCATTAAATACCCCATCACCTCAGACAGTGATTATCATTAAATACCCCATCACCTCAGACAGTGTTCATCATTAAATACTCCATCACCTCAGACAGTGTTCATCATTAAATACCCCATCACCTCAGACAGACAGTGATCATCATTAAATACCCCATCACCTCAGACAGTGATCATCATTAAATACCCCACCTCAGACAGACAGTGATCATCATTAAATACCCCATCACCTCAGACAGTGTTCATCATTAAATACCCCATCACCTCAGACAGTGATCATCATTAAATACCCCAGCACCTCAGACAGTGTTCATCATTAAATACCCCATCACCTCAGACAGACAGTGATCATCATTAAATACCCCATCACCTCAGACAGTGATCATCATTAAATACCCCATCACCTCAGACAGTGTTCATCATTAAATACCCCATCACCTCAGACAGTGATCATCATTAAATACCCCATCACCTCAGACAGTGTTCATCATTAAATACCCCATCACCTCAGACAGTGTTCATCATTAAATACCCCATCACCTCAGACAGTGTTCATCCTTAAATACCCCATCACCTCAGACAGTGATCATCATTAAATACCCCATCACCTCAGACAGTGATCATCATTAAATACCCCATCACCTCAGACAGTGATCATCATTAAATACCCAATCACCTCAGACAGTGATCATCATTAAATACCCCATCACCTCAGACAGTGTTCATCATTAAATACCCCATCACCTCAGACAGTGTTCATCATTAAATACGCCATCACCTCAGACAGTCATCATCATTAAATACCCCATCACCTCAGACAGTGATCATCATTAAATACCCCATCACCTCAGACAGTGATCATCATTAAATACCCCATCACCTCAGACAGACAGTGATCATCATTAAATACCCCATCACCTCAGAGAGTGATCATCATTAAATACCCCATCACCTCAGACAGTGATCATCATTAAATACCCCATCACCTCAGACAGTGATCATCATTAAATACCCCATCACCTCAGACAGTGTTCATCATTAAATACCCCATCACCTCAGACAGACAGTGATCATCATTAAATACCCCATCACCTCAGACAGTGATCATCATTAAATACCCCATCACCTCAGACAGTGATCATCATTAAATACCCCATCACCTCAGACAGTGATCATCATTAAATACCCCATCACCTCGGACAGTGATCATCATTAAATGCCCCATCACTTCAGACAGTGATCATCATTAAATACCCCATCACCTCAGACAGTGATCATCATTAAATACCCCATCACCTCAGACAGTGTTCATCATTAAATACCCCATCACCTCAGACAGACAGTGATCATCATTAAATACCCCATCACCTCAGACAGTGATCATCATTAAATACCCCATCACCTCATGCAGACAGTGTTCATCATTAAATACCCCATCACCTCAGACAGTGATCATCATTAAATACCCCATCACCTCAGACAGACAGTGTTCATCATTCAATACCCCATCACCTCAGACAGTGTTCATCATTACATACCCCATCACCTCAGACAGTGATCATCATTAAATACCCCATCACCTCAGACAGTGATCATCATTAAATACCCCATCACCTCAGAAAGTGATCATCATTAAATACCCCATCACCTCAGACAGTGATTATCATTAAATACCCCATCACCTCAGACAGACAGTGATCATCATTAAATATCCCATCACCTCAGACAGTGATCATCATTAACTACCCCATCACCTCAGACAGTGATCATCATTAAATACCCCATCACCTCAGACAGTGATCATCATTAAATACCCCATCACCTCAGACAGTGATCATCATTAAATACCCCATCACCTCAGACAGTGATCATCATTAAATACCCCATCACCTCAGACAGTGATCATCATTAAATACCCCATCACCTCAGACAGACAGTGATCATCATTAAATACCCCATCACCTCAGACAGTGATCATCATTAAATGCCCCATCACCTCAGACAGTGATCATCATTAAATACCCCATCACCTCAGACAGTGATCATCATTAAATACCCCATCACCTCAGACAGTGTTCATCATTAAATACCCCATCACCTCAGACAGTGATCATCATTAAATCCCCCATCACCTCAGACAGACAGCGTTCATCATTAAATACCCCATCACCTCATACAGTGATCATCTTTAAATACCCCATCACCTCAGACAGTGATCATCATTAAATACCCCATCACCTCAGACAGACAGTGATCATCATTAAATACCCCATCACCTCAGACAGTGATCATCATTAAATACCCCATCACAGTGATCATCATTAAATACCCCATCACCTCAGACAGTGATCATCATTAAATACCCCATCACCTCAGACAGTGATCATCATTACATACCCCATCACCTCAGACAGACAGTGATCATCATTAAATACCCCATCACCTCATAATACCCCATCACCTCAGACAGACAGTGTTCATCATTAAATACCCCATCACCTCAGACAGTGTTCATCATTAAATACCCCATCACCTCAGACAGTGTTCATCATTAAATACCCCATCACCTCAGACAGACAGTGATCATCATTAAATACCCCATCACCTCAGACAGTGATCATCATTAAATACCCCATCACCTCAGACAGACAGTGTTCATCATTAAATACCCCATCACCTCAGAAAGTGATCATCATTAAATACCCCATCACCTCAGACAGGCAGTGTTCATCATTAAATACCCCATCACCTCAGACAGACAGTGATCATCATTAAATACCCCATCACCTCAGACAGTGATCATCATTAAATACCCCATCACCTCAGACAGTGTTCATCATTAAATACCCCATCACCTCAGACAGTGATCATCATTAAATACCCCATCACCTCAGACAGTGATCATCATTAAATACCCCATCACCTCAGACAGTGATCATCATTAAATACCACATCACCTCAGACAGTGATCATCATTAAATACCCCATCACCTCAGACAGTGTTCATCATTAAATACCCCATCACCTCAGAAAGACAGCGTTCATCATTCAATACCCCATCACCTCAGACAGTGATCATCATTAAATATCCCATCACCTCAGACAGTGATTATCATTAAATACCCCATCACCTCAGACAGTGATCATCATTAAATACCCCATCACCTCAGACAGTGTTCATCATTAAATACCCCATCACCTCAGACAGTGATCATCATTTTATAACCCATCACCTCAGACAGTGATCATCATTAAATACCCCATCACCTCAGACAGACAGTGATCATCATTAAATACCCCATCACCTCCGACAGTGATCATCATTAAATACCCCATCACCTCAGACAGTGATCATCATTAAATACCCCATCACCTCAGCCAGTGATCATCATTAAATACCCCATCACCTCAGACAGTGATCATCATTAAATACCCCATCACCTCAGACAGTGATCATCATTAAATACCCCATCACATCAGACAGACATTGATCATCATTAAATACCATCACCTCAGACAGTGATTATCATTAAATACCCCATCACCTCAGACAGACAGTGTTCATCATTAAATACCCCATCACCTCAGACAGACAGTGATCATCATTAAATACCCCATCACTTCAGACAGTGATTATCATTAAATACCCCATCACCTCAGACAGACAGTGATCATCATTAAATATCCCATCACCTCAGACAGTGATCATCATTAAATACCCCATCACCTCAGACAGTGATCATCATTAAATACCCCACCTCAGACAGACAGTGATCATCATTAAATACCCCATCACCTCAGACAGTGTTCATCATTAAATACCCCATCACCTCAGACAGTGTTCATCAGTAAATACCCCAGCACCTCAGACAGTGTTCACTATTAAATACCACATCACCTCAGACAGACAGTGATCATCATTAAATACCCCATCACCTCAGACAGTGATCATCATTAAATACCCCATCACCTCAGACAGTGTTCATCATTAAATACCCCATCACCTCAGACAGTGATCATCATTAAATACCCCATTCTTTCAGACAGTGTTCATCATTAAATACCCCATCATCTCAGACAGTGTTCATCATTAAATACCCCATCACCTCAGACAGTGTTCATCCTTAAATACCCAATCACCTCAGACAGTGATCATCATTAAATACCCCATCACCTCAGACAGTGATCATCATTAAATACCCCATCACCTCAGACAGTGATCATCATTAAATGCCCCATCACCTCAGACAGTGATCATCATTAAATACCCCATCACCTCAGACAGTGTTCATCATTAAATACCCCATCACCTCAGACAGTGATCATCATTAAATACCCCATCACCTCAGACAGTGATCATCATTAAATACCCCATCACCTCAGACAGTGATCATCATTAAATACCCCATCACCTCAGACAGACAGTGATCATCATTAAATACCCCATCACCTCAGAGAGTGATCATCATTAAATACCCCATCACCTCAGACAGTGATCATCATTAAATACCCCATCACCTCAGACAGTGATCATCATTAACTACCCCATCACCTCAGACAGTGTTCATCATTAAATACCCCATCACCTCAGACAGACAATGATCATCATTAAATACCCCATCACCTCAGACAGTGATCATCATTAAATACCCCATCACCTCAGACAGTGTTCATCATTCAATACCCCATCACCTCAGACAGTGATCATCATTAAATATCCCATCACCTCAGACAGTGATTATCATTAAATACCCCATCACCTCAGACAGACAGTGATCATCATTAAATACCCCATCACCTCAGACAGTGATCATCATTAAATACCCCATCACCTCAGACAGATCATCATTAAATACCCCATCACCTCAGACAGTGATCATCATTAAATACCCCCATCACCTCAGACAGTGATCATCATTAAATACCCCATCACCTCAGACAGTGATCAGCATTAAATACCCCATCACCTCAGACAGGACAGTGATCATCATTAAATACCCCATCACCTCAGACAGTGATCATCATTAAATGCCCCATCACCTCAGACAGTGATCATCATTAAATACCCCATCACCTCAGACAGTGATCATCATTAAATACCCCATCACCTCAGACAGTGTTCATCATTAAATACCCCATCACCTCAGACAGTGATCATCATTAAATACCCCATCACCTCAGACAGACAGCGTTCATCATTAAATACCCCATCACCTCATACAGTGATCATCTTTAAATACCCCATCACCTCAGACAGTGATCATCATTAAATACCCCATCACCTCAGACAGACAGTGATCATCATTAAATACCCCATCACCTCAGACAGTGATCATCATTAAATACCCCATCACCTCAGACAGTGATCATCATTAAATACCCCATCACCTCAGACAGTGATCATCATTAAATAGCCCATCACCTCAGACAGTGATCATCATTACATACCCCATCACCTCAGACAGACAGTGTTCATCATTAAATACCCCATCACCTCAGACAGACAGTGATCATCATTAAATACCCCATCACTTCAGACAGTGATTATCATTAAATACCCCATCACCTCAGACAGACAGTGATCATCATTAAATATCCCATCACCTCAGACAGTGATCATCATTAAATACCCCATCACCTCAGACAGTGATCATCATTAAATACCCCACCTCAGACAGACAGTGATCATCATTAAATACCCCATCACCTCAGACAGTGTTCATCATTAAATACCCCATCACCTCAGACAGTGATCATCAGTAAATACCCCAGCACCTCAGACAGTGTTCACTATTAAATACCCCATCACCTCAGACAGACAGTGATCATCATTAAATACCCCATCACCTCAGACAGTGATCATCATTAAATACCCCATCACCTCAGACAGTGTTCATCATTAAATACCCCATCACCTCAGACAGTGATCATCATTAAATACCCCATCACCTCAGACAGTGTTCATCATTAAATACCCCATCACCTCAGACAGTGCTCATCATTAAATACCCCATCACCTCAGACAGTGTTCATCATTAAATACCCAATCACCTCAGACAGTGATCATCATTAAATACCCCATCACCTCAGACAGTGATCATCATTAAATACCCCATCACCTCAGACAGTGATCATCATTAAATGCCCCATCACCTCAGACAGTGATCATCATTAAATACCCCATCACCTCAGACAGTGTTCATCATTAAATACCCCATCACCTCAGACAGTGATCATCATTAAATACCCCATCACCTCAGACAGTGATCATCATTCAATACCCCATCACCTCAGACAGTGATCATCATTAAATACCCCATCACCTCAGACAGACAGTGATCATCATTAAATACCCCATCACCTCAGAGAGTGATCATCATTAAATACCCCATCACCTCAGACAGTGATCATCATTAAATACCCCATCACCTCAGACAGTGATCATCATTAACTATCCCATCACCTCAGACAGTGTTCATCATTAAATACCCCATCACCTCAGACAGACAATGATCATCATTAAATACCCCATCACCTCAGACAGTGATCATCATTAAATACCCCATCACCTCAGACAGTGATCATCATTAAATACCCCATCACCTCAGACAGACAGTGTTCATCATTAAATACCCCATCACCTCAGACAGTGATCATCATTAAATACCCCATCACCTCAGACAGACAGTGATCATCATTAAATACCCCATCACCTCAGACAGTGATCATCATTAAATACCCCATCACCTCAGACAGTGATCATCATTAAATACCCCATCACCTCAGACAGTGTTCATCATTCAATACCCCATCACCTCAGACAGTGATCATCATTAAATATCCCATCACCTCAGACAGTGACTATCATTAAATACCCCATCACCTCAGACAGACAGTGATCATCATTAAATACCCCATCACCTCAGACAGTGATCATCATTAAATACCCCATCACCTCAGACAGTGATCATCATTAAATACCCCATCACCTCAGACAGTGATCATCATTAAATACCCCATCACCTCAGACAGTGATCATCATTAAATACCCCATCACCTCAGACAGATCATCATTAAATACCCCATCACCTCAGACAGTGATCATCATTAAATACCCCATCACCTCAGACAGTGATCATCATTAAATACCCCATCACCTCAGACAGTGATCATCATTAAATACCCCATCACCTCAGACAGACAGTGATCATCATTAAATACCCCATCACCTCAGACAGTGATCATCATTAAATGCCCCATCACCTCAGACAGTGATCATCATTAAATACCCCATCACCTCAGACAGTGATCATCATTAAATACCCCATCACCTCAGACAGTGTTCATCATTAAATACCCCATCACCTCAGACAGTGATCATCATTAAATACCCCATCACCTCAGACAGACAGCGTTCATCATTAAATACCCCATCACCTCATACAGTGATCATCTTTAAATACCCCATCACCTCAGACAGTGATCATCATTAAATACCCCATCACCTCAGACAGACAGTGATCATCATTAAATACCCCATCACCTCAGACAGTGATCATCATTAAATACCCCATCACCTCAGACAGTGATCATCATTAAATACCCCATCACCTCAGACAGTGATCATCATTAAATAGCCCATCACCTCAGACAGTGATCATCATTACATACCCCATCACCTCAGACAGACAGTGTTCATCATTAAATACCCCATCACCTCAGACAGACAGTGATCATCATTAAATACCCCATCACTTCAGACAGTGATTATCATTAAATACCCCATCACCTCAGACAGACAGTGATCATCATTAAATATCCCATCACCTCAGACAGTGATCATCATTAAATACCCCATCACCTCAGACAGTGATCATCATTAAATACCCCACCTCAGACAGACAGTGATCATCATTAAATACCCCATCACCTCAGACAGTGTTCATCATTAAATACCCCATCACCTCAGACAGTGATCATCAGTAAATACCCCAGCACCTCAGACAGTGTTCACTATTAAATACCCCATCACCTCAGACAGACAGTGATCATCATTAAATACCCCATCACCTCAGACAGTGATCATCATTAAATACCCCATCACCTCAGACAGTGTTCATCATTAAATACCCCATCACCTCAGACAGTGATCATCATTAAATACCCCATCACCTCAGACAGTGTTCATCATTAAATACCCCATCACCTCAGACAGTGCTCATCATTAAATACCCCATCACCTCAGACAGTGTTCATCATTAAATACCCAATCACCTCAGACAGTGATCATCATTAAATACCCCATCACCTCAGACAGTGATCATCATTAAATACCCCATCACCTCAGACAGTGATCATCATTAAATGCCCCATCACCTCAGACAGTGATCATCATTAAATACCCCATCACCTCAGACAGTGTTCATCATTAAATACCCCATCACCTCAGACAGTGATCATCATTAAATACCCCATCACCTCAGACAGTGATCATCATTAAATACCCCATCACCTCAGACAGTGATCATCATTAAATACCCCATCACCTCAGACAGACAGTGATCATCATTAAATACCCCATCACCTCAGAGAGTGATCATCATTAAATACCCCATCACCTCAGACAGTGATCATCATTAAATACCCCATCACCTCAGACAGTGATCATCATTAACTACCCCATCACCTCAGACAGTGTTCATCATTAAATACCCCATCACCTCAGACAGACAATGATCATCATTAAATACCCCATCACCTCAGACAGTGATCATCATTAAATACCCCATCACCTCAGACAGTGATCATCATTAAATACCCCATCACCTCAGACAGACAGTGTTCATCATTAAATACCCCATCACCTCAGACAGTGATCATCATTAAATACCCCATCACCTCAGACAGACAGTGATCATCATTAAATACCCCATCACCTCAGACAGTGATCATCATTAAATACCCCATCACCTCAGACAGTGATCATCATTAAATACCCCATCACCTCAGACAGTGTTCATCATTCAATACCCCATCACCTCAGACAGTGATCATCATTAAATATCCCATCACCTCAGACAGTGACTATCATTAAATACCCCATCACCTCAGACAGACAGTGATCATCATTAAATACCCCATCACCTCAGACAGTGATCATCATTAAATACCCCATCACCTCAGACAGTGATCATCATTAAATACCCCATCACCTCAGACAGTGATCATCATTAAATACCCCATCACCTCAGACAGTGATCATCATTAAATACCCCATCACCTCAGACAGTGATCATCATTAAATACCCCATCACCTCAGACAGACAGTGATCATCATTAAATACCCCATCACCTCAGACAGTGATCATCATTAAATGCCCCATCACCTCAGACAGTGATCATCATTAAATACCCCATCACCTCAGACAGTGATCATCATTAAATACCCCATCACCTCAGACAGTGTTCATCATTAAATACCCCATCACCTCAGACAGTGATCATCATTAAATACCCCATCACCTCAGACAGACAGCGTTCATCATTAAATACCCCATCACCTCATACAGTGATCATCTTTAAATACCCCATCACCTCAGACAGTGATCATCATTAAATACCCCATCACCTCAGACAGACAGTGATCATCATTAAATACCCCATCACCTCAGACAGTGATCATCATTAAATACCCCATCCCCTCAGACAGTGATCATCATTAAATACCCCATCATCTCAGACAGTGATCATCATTAAATAGCCCATCACCTCAGACAGTGATCATCATTACATACCCCATCACCTCAGACAGACAGTGATCATCATTAAATACCCCATCACCTCAGACAGTGAACATCATTAAATACCCCATCACCTCAGACAGACAGTGTTCATTAAATACCCCATCACCTCAGACAGTGTTCATCATTAAATACCCCATCACCTCAGACAGTGTTCATCATTAAATATCCCATCACCTCAGACAGACAGTGATCATCATTAAATACCCCATCACCTCAGACAGTGATCATCATTAAATACCCCATCACCTCAGACAGACAGTGTTCATCATTAAATACCCCATCACCTCAGAAAGTGATCATCATTAAATACCCCATCACCTCAGACAGGCAGTGTTCATCATTAAATACCCCATCACCTCAGACAGACAGTGATCATCATTAAATACCCCATCACCTCAGACAGTGATCATCATTAAATACCCCATCACCTCAGACAGTGTTCATCATTAAATACCCCATCACCTCAGACAGTGATCATCATTAAATACCCCATCACCTCAGACAGTGATCATCATTAAATACCCCATCACCTCAGACAGTGATCATCATTAAATACCACATCACCTCAGACAGTGATCATCATTAAATACCCCATCACCTCAGACAGTGTTCATCATTAAATACCCCATCACCTCAGACAGACAGCGTTCATCATTCAATACCCCATCACCTCAGACAGTGATCATCATTAAATATCCCATCACCTCAGACAGTGATTATCATTAAATACCCCATCACCTCAGACAGTGATCATCATTAAATACCCCATCACCTCAGACAGTGTTCATCATTAAATACCCCATCACCTCAGACAGTGATCATCATTAAATACCCCATCACCTCAGACAGTGATCATCATTAAATACCCCATCACCTCAGACAGACAGTGATCATCATTAAATACCCCATCACCTCAGACAGTGATCATCATTAAATACCCCATCACCTCAGACAGTGATCATCATTAAATACCCCATCACCTCAGCCAGTGATCATCATTAAATACCCCATCACCTCAGACAGTGATCATCATTAAATACCCCATCACCTCAGACAGTGATCATCATTAAATACCCCATCACATCAGACAGACATTGATCATCATTAAATACCCCATCACCTCAGACAGTGATCATCATTAAATACCCCATCACCTCAGACAGACAGTTCATCATTAAATACCCCATCACCTCAGACAGACAGTGATCATCATTAAATACCCCATCACTTCAGACAGTGATTATCATTAAATACCCCATCACCTCAGACAGACAGTGATCATCATTAAATATCCCATCACCTCAGACAGTGATCATCATTAAATACCCCATCACCTCAGACAGTGATCATCATTAAATACCCCACCTCAGACAGACAGTGATCATCATTAAATACCCCATCACCTCAGACAGTGTTCATCATTAAATACCCCATCACCTCAGACAGTGATCATCAGTAAATACCCCAGCACCACAGACAGTGTTCACTATTAAATACCCCATCACATCAGACAGACAGTGATCATCATTAAATACCCCATCACCTCAGAGAGTGATCATCATTAAATACCCCATCACCTCAGACAGTGTTCATCATTAAATACCCCATCACCTCAGACAGTGATCATCATTAAATACCCCATCACCTCAGACAGTGTTCATCATTAAATACCCCATCACCTCAGACAGTGTTCATCATTAAATACCCCATCACCTCAGACAGTGTTCATCCTTAAATACCCAATCACCTCAGACAGTGATCATCATTAAATACCCCATCACCTCAGACAGTGATCATCATTAAATACCCCATCACCTCAGACAGTGATCATCATTAAATACCCAATCACCTCAGACAGTGATCATCATTAAATACCCCATCACCTCAGACAGTGTTCATCATTAAATACCCCATCACCTCAGACAGTGATCATCATTAAATACCCCATCACCTCAGACAGTGATCATCATTAAATACCCCATCACCTCAGACAGTGATCATCATTAAATACCCCATCACCTCAGACAGGCAGTGATCATCATTAAATACCCCATCACCTCAGAGAGTGATCATCATTAAATACCCCATCACCTCAGACAGTGATCATCATTAAATAACCCATCACCTCAGACAGTGATCATCATTAACTACCCCATCACCTCAGACAGTGTTCATCATTAAATACCCCATCACCTCAGACAGACAGTGATCATCATTAAATACCCCATCACCTCAGACAGTGATCATCATTAAATACCCCATCACCTCAGACAGTGATCATCATTAAATACCCCATCACCTCAGACAGACAGTGTTCATCATTAAATACCCCATCACCTCAGACAGTGTTCATCATTAAATACCCCATCACCTCAGACAGTGATCATCATTAAATACACCATCACCTCAGACAGTGATCATCATTAAATACCCCATCACCTCAGACAGACAGTGATCATCATTAAATACCCCATCACCTCAGACAGTGATCATAATTAAATACCCCATCACCTCAGACAGTGATCATCATTAAATACCCCAAAACCTCAGACAGTCATCATTATTAAATACCCCATCACCTCAGACAGTGATCATCATTAAATACCCCATCACCTCAGACAGTGATCATCATTAAATACCCCATCACCTCAGACAGACAGTGTTCATCATTAAATACCCCATCACCTCAGACAGACAGTGATCATCATTAAATACCCCATCACCTCAGACAGTGATTATCATTAAATACCCCATCACCTCAGACAGACAGTGATCATCATTAAATATCCCATCACCTCAGACAGTGATCATCATTAAATACCCCATCACCTCAGACAGTGATCATCATTAAATACCCCACCTCAGACAGACAGTGATCATCATTAAATACCCCATCACCTCAGACAGTGTTCATCATTAAATACCCCATCACCTCAGACAGTGATCATCATTAAATACCCCATCACCTCAGAGAGTGATCATCATTAAATACCCCATCACCTCAGACAGTGTTCATCATTAAATACCCCATCACCTCAGACAGTGATCATCATTAAATACCCCATCACCTCAGACAGTGTTCATCATTAAATACCCCATCACCTCAGACAGTGTTCATCATTAAATACCCCATCACCTCAGACAGTGTTCATCCTTAAATACCCAATCACCTCAGACAGTGATCATCATTAAATACCCCATCACCTCAGACAGTGATCATCATTAAATACCCCATCACCTCAGACAGTGATCATCATTAAATACCCAATCACCTCAGACAGTGATCATCATTAAATACCCCATCACCTCAGACAGTGTTCATCATTAAATACCCCATCACCTCAGACAGTGATCATCATTAAATACCCCATCACCTCAGACAGACAGTGATCATCATTAAATACCCCATCACCTCAGACAGTGATCATAATTAAATACCCCATCACCTCAGACAGTGATCATCATTAAATACCCCAAAACCTCAGACAGTCATCATTATTAAATACCCCATCACCTCAGACAGTGATCATCATTAAATACCCCATCACCTCAGACAGTGATCATCATTAAATACCCCATCACCTCAGACAGACAGTGTTCATCATTAAATACCCCATCACCTCAGACAGACAGTGATCATCATTAAATACCCCATCACCTCAGACAGTGATTATCATTAAATACCCCATCACCTCAGACAGACAGTGATCATCATTAAATATCCCATCACCTCAGACAGTGATCATCATTAAATACCCCATCACCTCAGACAGTGATCATCATTAAATACCCCACCTCAGACAGACAGTGATCATCATTAAATACCCCATCACCTCAGACAGTGTTCATCATTAAATACCCCATCACCTCAGACAGTGATCATCATTAAATACCCCATCACCTCAGAGAGTGATCATCATTAAATACCCCATCACCTCAGACAGTGTTCATCATTAAATACCCCATCACCTCAGACAGTGATCATCATTAAATACCCCATCACCTCAGACAGTGTTCATCATTAAATACCCCATCACCTCAGACAGTGTTCATCATTAAATACCCCATCACCTCAGACAGTGTTCATCCTTAAATACCCAATCACCTCAGACAGTGATCATCATTAAATACCCCATCACCTCAGACAGTGATCATCATTAAATACCCCATCACCTCAGACAGTGATCATCATTAAATACCCAATCACCTCAGACAGTGATCATCATTAAATACCCCATCACCTCAGACAGTGTTCATCATTAAATACCCCATCACCTCAGACAGTGATCATCATTAAATACCCCATCACCTCAGACAGTGATCATCATTAAATACCCCATCACCTCAGACAGTGATCATCATTAAATACCCCATCACCTCAGACAGACAGTGATCATCATTAAATACCCCATCACCTCAGAGAGTGATCATCATTAAATACCCCATCACCTCAGACAGTGATCATCATTAAATACCCCATCACCTCAGACAGTGATCATCATTAACTACCCCATCACCTCAGACAGTGTTCATCATTAAATACCCCATCACCTCAGACAGACAGTGATCATCATTAAATACCCCATCACATCAGACAGTGATCATCATTAAATACCCCATCACCTCAGACAGTGATCATCATTAAATACCCCATCACCTCAGACAGACAGTGTTCATCATTAAATACCCCATCACCTCAGACAGTGTTCATCATTAAATACCCCATCACCTCAGACAGTGATCATCATTAAATACACCATCACCTCAGACAGTGATCATCATTAAATACCCCATCACCTCAGACAGACAGTGATCATCATTAAATACCCCATCACCTCAGACAGTGATCATCATTAAATACCCCATCACCTCAGACAGCGATCATCATTAAATACCCCAAAACCTCAGACAGTCATCATTATTAAATATCCCATCACCTCAGACAGTGATCATCATTAAATACCCCATCACCTCAGACAGTGATCATCATTAAATACCCCATCACCTCAGACAGACAGTGTTCATCATTAAATACCCCATCACCTCAGACAGACAGTGATCATCATTAAATACCCCATCACCTCAGACAGTGATTATCATTAAATACCCCATCACCTCAGACAGACAGTGATCATCATTAAATATCCCATCACCTCAGACAGTGATCATCATTAAATACCCCATCACCTCAGACAGTGATCATCATTAAATACCCCACCTCAGACAGACAGTGATCATCATTAAATACCCCATCACCTCAGACAGTGTTCATCATTAAATACCCCATCACCTCAGACAGTGATCATCATTAAATACCCCAGCACCTCAGACAGTGTTCATCATTAAATACCCCATCACCTCAGACAGACAGTGATCATCATTAAATACCCCATCACCTCAGACAGTGATCATCATTAAATACCCCATCACCTCAGACAGTGTTCATCATTAAATACCCCATCACCTCAGACAGTGATCATCATTAAATACCCCATCACCTCAGACAGTGTTCATCATTAAATACCCCATCACCTCAGACAGTGTTCATCATTAAATACCCCATCACCTCAGACAGTGTTCATCCTTAAATACCCCATCACCTCAGACAGTGATCATCATTAAATACCCCATCACCTCAGACAGTGATCATCATTAAATACCCCATCACCTCAGACAGACAGTGATCATCATTAAATACCCCATCACCTCAGACAGTGATCATCATTAAATGCCCCATCACCTCAGACAGTGATCATCATTAAATACCCCATCACCTCAGACAGTGATCATCATTAAATACCCCATCACCTCAGACAGTGTTCATCATTAAATACCCCATCACCTCAGACAGTGATCATCATTAAATACCCCATCACCTCAGACAGACAGCGTTCATCATTAAATACCCCATCACCTCATACAGTGATCATCTTTAAATACCCCATCACCTCAGACAGTGATCATCATTAAATACCCCATCACCTCAGACAGACAGTGATCATCATTAAATACCCCATCACCTCAGACAGTGATCATCATTAAATACCCCATCACCTCAGACAGTGATCATCATTAAATACCCCATCACCTCAGACAGTGATCATCATTAAATAGCCCATCACCTCAGACAGTGATCATCATTACATACCCCATCACCTCAGACAGACAGTGATCATCATTAAATACCCCATCACCTCAGACAGTGAACATCATTAAATACCCCATCACCTCAGACAGACAGTGTTCATCATTAAATACCCCATCACCTCAGACAGTGTTCATCATTGAATACCCCATCACCTCAGACAGTGTTCATCATTAAATACCCCATCACCTCAGACAGACAGTGATCATCATTAAATACCCCATCACCTCAGACAGACAGTGTTCATCATTAAATACCCCATCACCTCAGAAAGTGATCATCATTAAATACCCCATCACCTCAGACAGGCAGTGTTCATCATTAAATACCCCATTACCTCAGACAGACAGTGATCATCATTAAATACCCCATCACCTCAGACAGTGATCATCATTAAATACCCCATCACCTCAGACAGTGTTCATCATTAAATACCCCATCACCTCAGACAGTGATCATCATTAAATACCCCATCACCTCAGACAGTGATCATCATTAAATACCCCATCACCATGACAGTGATCATCATTAAATACCACATCACCTCAGACAGTGATCATCATTAAATACCCCATCACCTCAGACAGTGTTCATCATTAAATACAACATCACCTCAGACAGACAGCGTTCATCATTCAATACCCCATCACCTCAGACAGTGATCATCATTAAATATCCCATCACCTCAGACAGTGATTATCATTAAATACCCCATCACCTCAGACAGTGATCATCATTAAATACCCCATCACCTCAGACAGTGTTCATCATTAAATACCCCATCACCTCAGACAGTGATCATCATTAAATACCCCATCACCTCAGACAGTGATCATCATTAAATACCCCATCACCTCAGACAGACAGTGATCATCATTAAATACCCCATCACCTCAGACAGTGATCATCATTAAATACCCCATCACCTCAGACAGTGATCATCATTAAATACCCCATCACCTCAGCCAGTGATCATCATTAAATACCCCATCACCTCAGACAGTGATCATCATTAAATACCCCATCACCTCAGACAGTGATCATCATTAAATACCCCATCACATCAGACAGACATTGATCATCATTAAATACCCCATCACCTCAGACAGTGATCATCATTAAATACCCCATCACCTCAGACAGACAGTGTTCATCATTAAATACCCCATCACCTCAGACAGACAGTGATCATCATTAAATACCCCATCACTTCAGACAGTGATTATCATTAAATACCCCATCACCTCAGACAGACAGTGATCATCATTAAATATCCCATCACCTCAGACAGTGATCATCATTAAATACCCCATCACCTCAGACAGTGATCATCATTAAATACCCCACCTCAGACAGACAGTGATCATCATTAAATACCCCATCACCTCAGACAGTGTTCATCATTAAATACCCCATCACCTCAGACAGTGATCATCAGTAAATACCCCAGCACCTCAGACAGTGTTCACTATTAAATACCCCATCACCTCAGACAGACAGTGATCATCATTAAATACCCCATCACCTCAGAGAGTGATCATCATTAAATACCCCATCACCTCAGACAGTGTTCATCATTAAATACCCCATCACCTCAGACAGCGATCATCATTAAATACCCCATCACCTCAGACAGTGTTCATCATTAAACACCCCATCACCTCAGACAGTGTTCATCATTAAATACCCCATCACCTCAGACAGTGTTCATCCTTAAATACCCAATCACCTCAGACAGTGATCATCATTAAATACCCCATCACCTCAGACAGTGATCATCATTAAATACCCCATCACCTCAGACAGTGATAATCATTAAATACCCAATCACCTCAGTGATCATCATTAAATACCCCATCACCTCAGACAGTGTTCATCATTAAATACCCCATCACCTCAGACAGTGATCATCATTAAATACCCCATCACCTCAGACAGTGATCATCATTAAATACCCCATCACCTCAGACAGTGATCATCATTAAATACCCCATCACCTCAGACAGACAGTGATCATCATTAAATACCCCATCACCTCAGAGAGTGATCATCATTAAATACCCCATCACCTCAGACAGTGATCATCATTAAATACCCCATATCACCTCAGACAGTGATCATCATTAACTACCCCATCACCTCAGACAGTGTTCATCATTAAATACCCCATCACCTCAGACAGACAGTGATCATCATTAAATACCCCATCACCTCAGACAGTGATCATCATTAAATACCCCATCACCTCAGACAGTGATCATCATTAAATACCCCATCACCTCAGACAGACAGTGTTCATCATTAAATACCCCATCACCTCAGACAGTGTTCATCATTAAATACCCCATCACCTCAGACAGTGATCATCATTAAATACCCCATCACCTCAGACAGTGATCATCATTAAATACCCCATCACCTCAGACAGACAGTGATCATCATTAAATACCCCATCACCTCAGACAGTGATCATCATTAAATACCCCATCACCTCAGACAGTGATCATCATTAAATACCCCAAAACCTCAGACAGTCATCATTATTAAATACCCCATCACCTCAGACAGTGATCATCATTAAATACCCCATCACCTCAGACAGTGATCATCATTAAATACCCCATCACCTCAGACAGACAGTGTTCATCATTAAATACCCCATCACCTCAGACAGACAGTGATCATCATTAAATACCCCATCACCTCAGACAGTGATTATCATTAAATACCCCATCACCTCAGACAGACAGTGATCATCATTAAATATCCCATCACCTCAGACAGTGATCATCATTAAATACCCCATCACCTCAGACAGTGATCATCATTAAATACCCCACCTCAGACAGACAGTGATCATCATTAAATACCCCATCACCTCAGACAGTGTTCATCATTAAATACCCCATCACCTCAGACAGTGATCATCATTAAATACCCCAGCACCTCAGACAGTGTTCATCATTAAATACCCCATCACCTCAGACAGACAGTGATCATCATTAAATACCCCATCACCTCAGACAGTGATCATCATTAAATACCCCATCACCTCAGACAGTGTTCATCATTAAATACCCCATCACCTCAGACAGTGATCATCATTAAATACCCCATCACCTCAGACAGTGTTCATCATTAAATACCCCATCACCTCAGACAGTGTTCATCATTAAATACCCCATCACCTCAGACAGTGTTCATCCTTAAATACCCCATCACCTCAGACAGTGATCATCATTAAATACCCCATCACCTCAGACAGTGATCATCATTAAATACCCCATCACCTCAGACAGTGATCATCATTAAATACCCAATCACCTCAGACAGTGATCATCATTAAATACCCCATCACCTCAGACAGTGTTCATCATTAAATACCCCATCACCTCAGACAGTGTTCATCATTAAATACCCCATCACCTCAGACAGTGATCATCATTAAATACCCCATCACCTCAGACAGTGATCATCATTAAGTACCCCATCACCTCAGACAGTGATCATCATTAAATACCCCATCACCTCAGACAGACAGTGATCATCATTAAATACCCCATCACCTCAGAGAGTGATCATCATTAAATACCCCATCACCTCAGACAGTGATCATCATTAAATACCCCATCACCTCAGACAGTGATCATCATTAAATACCCCATCACCTCAGACAGTGTTCATCATTAAATACCCCATCACCTCAGACAGACAGTGATCATCATTAAATACCCCATCACCTCAGACAGTGATCATCATTAAATACCCCATCACCTCAGACAGTGATCATCATTAAATACCCCATCACCTCAGACAGTGATCATCATTAAATACCCCATCACCTCAGACAGACAGTGTTCATCATTAAATACCCCATCACCTCAGACAGTGATCATCATTAAATACCCCATCACCTCAGACAGTGATCATCATTAAATACCCCATCACCTCGGACAGTGATCATCATTAACTGCCCCATCACCTCAGACAGTGATCATGATTAAATACCCCATCACCTCAGACAGTGATCATCATTAAATACCCCATCACCTCAGACAGTGTTCATCATTAAATACCCCATCACCTCAGACAGACAGTGATCATCATTAAATACCCCATCGCCTCAGACAGTGATCATCATTAAATACCCCATCACATCAGACAGTGATCATCATTAAATACCCCATCACCTTAGACAGACAGTGTTCATCATTAAATACCCCATCACCTCAGACAGTGATCATCATTAAATACCCCATCACCTCAGACAGACAGTGTTCATCATTAAATACCCCATCACCTCAGACAGTGATCATCTTTAAATACCCCATCACCTCAGACAGTGATCATCATTAAATACCCCATCACCTCAGACAGACAGTGATCATCATTAAATACCCCATCACCTCAGACAGTGATCATCATTAAATACCCCATCACCTCAGACAGACAGTTCATCATTAAATACCCCATCACCTCAGACAGTGATCATCATTAAATACCCCATCACCTCAGACAGTGTTCATCATTAAATACCCCATCACCTCAGACAGTGCTCATCATTAAATACCCCATCACCTCAGATAGTGATCATCATTAAATACCCCATCACCTCAGACAGTGATCATCATTAAATACCCCAACACCTCAGACAGACAGTGTTCATCATTAAATACCCCATCACATCAGACAGACAGTGTTCATCATTAAATACCCCATCACCTCAGACAGTGATCATCATTAAATACCCCATCACCTCAGACAGACAGTTCATCATTAAATACCCCATCACCTCAGACAGTGATCATCATTAAAAACCCCATCACTTCAGACAGTAATCATCATTAAATACCCCATCACCTCAGACAGTGTTCATCATTAAATACCCCATCACCTCAGTCAGTGATCATCATTAAATACCCCATCACCTCAGACAGTGTTCACCATTAAATACCCCATCACCTCAGACAGACAGTGATCATCATTAAATACCCCATCACCTCAGACAGTGTTCATCATTAAATACCCCATCACCTCAGACAGTGATCATTATTAAATACCCCATCACCTCAGACAGACAGTGATCATCATTAAATTCCCCATCACCTCAGACAGTGTTCATCATTAAATACCCCATCACCTCAGACAGTGATCATCATTAAATACCCCATCACCTCAGACAGACAGTGTTCATCATTAAATACCCCATCACCTCAGACAGTGATCATCATTAAATACCCCATCACCTCAGACAGTGATCATCATTAAATACCCCATCACCTCAGACAGTGATCATCATTAAATACCCCATCACCTCAGACAGACAGTGATCATCATTAAATACCCCATCACCTCAGACAGTGATCATCATTAAATACCCCATCAGCTCAGACAGTGATCATCATTAAATACCCCATCACCTCAGACAGTGTTCATCATTAAATACCCCATCACCTCAGACAGTGATCATCATTAAATACCCCATCACCTCAGACAGTGTTCATCATTAAATACCCCATCACCTCAGACAGACAGTGATCATCATTAAATACCCCATCACCTCAGACAGTGTTCATCATTAAATACCCCATCACCTCAGACAGACAGTGTTCATCATTAAATACCCCATCACCTCAGGCAGTGATCATCATTAAATACCCCATCACCTCAGACAGACAGTGATCATCATTAAATACCCCATCACCTCAGACAGTGTTCATCATTAAATACCCCATCACCTCAGACAGTGATCATCATTAAATACCCCATCACCTCAGACAGTGTTCATCATTAAATACCCCATCACTTCAGGCAGTGATCATCATTAAATACCCCATCACCTCAGACAGTGTTCATCATTAAATACCCCATCACCTCAGACAGTGATCATCATTAAATACCCCATCACCTCAGACAGTGTTCATCATTAAATACCCCATCACCTCAGACAGTGATCATCATTAAATACCCCATCACCTCAGACAGACAGTGATCATCATTAAATCTCCCATCACCTCAGACAGTTTTCATCATTAAATACCCCATCACCTCAGACAGTGATCATCATTAAATACCCCATCACCTCAGACAGTGTTCATCATTAAATACCCCATCACCTCAGACAGTGTTCATCATTAAATACCCCATCACCTCAGACAGTGATCATCATTAAAAACCCCATCACCTCAGACAGTGATCATCATTAAATACCCCATCACCTCAGACAGACAGTGTTCATCATTAAATACCCCATCACCTCAGACAGTGATCATCATTAGATACCCCATCACCTCAGACAGTGTTCATCATTAAATACCCCATCACATCAGACAGACAGTGATCATCATTAAATACCCCATCACCTCAGACAGACAGTGTTCATCATTAAATACCCCATCACCTCAGACAGTGATCATCATTAAATACCCCATCACCTCAGACAGACAGTGATCATCATTAAATACCCCATCACCTCAGACAGTGATCATCATTAAATACCCCATCGCCTCAGACAGTGATCATCATTAATTACCCCATCACCTCAGACAGTGATCATCATTAAATACCCCATCACCTCTGACAGTGATCATCATTAAATACCCCATCACCTCAGACAGTGTTCATCATTAAATACCCCATCACCTCAGACAGTGATCATCATTAAATACCCCATCACATCAGACAGACAGTGATCATCATTAAATACCCCATCACCTCAGACAGTGATCATCATTAAATACCCCATCACCTCAGACAGTGTTCATCATTAAATACCCCATCACCTCAGACAGTGTTCATCATTAAATACCCCATCACCTCAGACAGTGATCATCATTAAATACCCCATCGCCTCAGACAGTGATCATCATTAATTACCCCATCACCTCAGACAGTGATCATCATTAAATACCCCATCACCTCTGACAGTGATCATCATTAAATACCCCATCACCTCAGACAGTGTTCATCATTAAATACCCCATCACCTCAGACAGTGATCATCATTAAATACCCCATCACATCAGACAGACAGTGATCATCATTAAATACCCCATCACCTCAGACAGTGATCATCATTAAATACCCCATCACATCAGACAGTGTTCATCATTAAATACCCCATCACCTCAGACAGTGTTCATCATTAAATACCCCATCACCTCAGACAGTGATCATCATTAAATACCCCATCACTTCAGACAGACAGTGATCATCATTAAATACCCCATCACATCAGACAGACAGTGATCATCATTAAATACCCCATCACCTCAGACAGTGATCATCATTAAATACCCCATCACCTCAGACAGACAGTCTTCATCATTAATTACCCCATCACCTCAGACAGTGTTCACCATTAAATACCCCATCACCTCAGACAGTGTTCATCATTAAATACCCCATCACCTCAGACAGTGATCATCATTAAATACCCCATCATCTCAGACAGTGATCATCATTAAATACCCCATCGCCTCAGACAGACAGTGATCATCATTAAATACCCCATCACCTCAGACAGTGATCATCATTAAATACCCCATCACCTCAGACAGTGATCATCATTAAATACCCCATCACGTCAGACAGTTCATCATTAAATACCCCATCACCTCAGACACTGATCACCATTAAATACCCCATCACCTCAGACAGTGATCATCATTAAATACCCCATCACCTCAGACAGTGATCATCATTAAATACCCCATCACCTCAGACAGTGTTCATCATTAAATACCCCATCACCTCAGACAGTGATCATCATTAAATACCCGATCACCTCAGACAGTGATCATCATTAAATACCCCATCACCTCAGACAGTGATCATCATTAAATACCCCATCACCTCAGACAGTGATCATCATTAAATACCCCATCACCTCAGTCAGACAGTGATTATCATTAAATACCCCATCACCTCAGACAGTGTTCATCATTAAATACCCCATCACCTCAGACAGAAAGTGATCATCATTAAATACCCCATCACCTCAGACAGTGATCATCATTAAATACCCCATCACCTCAGACAGTGATCATCATTAAATACCCCATCACCTCAGACAGAAAGTGATCATCATTAAATACCCCATCACCTCAGACAGTGATCATCATTAAATACCCCATCACCTCAGACAGTGATCATCATTAAATACCCCATCACATCAGACAGACAGTGATCATCATTAAATACCCCATCACCTCAGACAGTGATCATCATTAAATACCCCATCACCTCAGACAGTGTTCATCATTAAATACCCCATCACCTCAGACAGTGTTCATCATTAAATACCCCATCACCTCAGACAGTGAACATCATTAAATAGCCCATCACCTCAGACAGTGATCATCATTAAATACCCCATCACCTCAGACAGTGAACATCATTAAATACCCCATCACCTCAGACAGTGATCATCATTAAATACCCCATCACCTCAGACAGTGATCATCATTAAATACCCCATCACCTCAGACAGTGTTCATCATTAAATACCCCATCACCTCAGACAGTGTTCATCATTAAATACCCCATCACCTCAGACAGTGTTCATCATTAAATACCCCATCACCTCAGACAGTGATCATCATTAAATACCCCATCACCTCAGACAGTGATCATCATTAAATACCCCATCACCTCAGACAGTGTTCATCAGTAAATACCCCATCACCTCAGACAGTGATCATCATTAAATACCCCATCACCTCAGACAGACACTGTTCATCATTAAATACCCCATCACCTCAGACAGTGATCATCATTAAATACCCCATCACCTCAGACAGTGTTCATCATTAAATACCCCATCACCTCAGACAGACAGTGATCATCATTAAATACCCCATCACCTCAGACAGACAGTGATCATCATTAAATACCCCATCACCTCAGACAGACAGTGTTCATCATTAAATACCCCATCACCTCAGACAGTGATCATCATTAAATACCCCATCAGCTCAGACAGTGTTCATCATTAAATACTCCATCACCTCAGACAGTGATCATCATTAAATACCCCATCACCTCAGACAGTGTTCATCATTAAATACCCCATCACCTCAGACAGTGATCATCATTAAATACCCCATCACCTCAGACAGACAGTGTTCATCATTAAATACCCCATCACCTCAGACAGACAGTGATCATCATTAAATACCCCATCACCTCAGACAGTGATCATCATTAAATACCCCATCACCGCAGACAGTGTTCACCATTAAATACCCTATCACCTCAGACAGTGTTCATCATTAAATACCCCATCACCTCAGACAGTGTTCATCATTAAATACCCCATCACCTCAGACAGTGATCATCATTAAATACCCCATCACCTCAGACAGACAGTGATCATCATTAAATACCCCATCACATCAGACAGTGTTCATCATTAAATACCCCATCACCTCGGACAGTGATCATCATTAAATGCGCCATCACCTCAGACAGTGATCATCATTAAATACCCCATCACCTCAGACAGTGTTCATCATTAAATACCCCATCACCTCAGACAGTGATCATCATTAAATACCCCATCACATCAGACAGACAGTGATCATCATTAAATACCCCATCACCTCAGACAGTGATCATCATTAAATACCCCATCACCTCAGACAGTGTTCATCATTAAATACCCCATCACCTCAGACAGTGATCATCATTAAATACCCCATCACCTCAGACAGTGTTCATCATTAAATACCCCATCACCTAAGACAGTGAACATCATTAAATAGCCCATCACCTCAGACAGTGATCATCATTAAATACCCCATCACCTCAGACAGTGAACATCATTAAATACCCCATCACCTCAGACAGTGATCATCATTAAATACCCCATCACCTCAGACAGTGATCATCATTAAATACCCCATCACCTCAGACAGTGTTCATCATTAAATACCCCATCACCTCAGACAGTGTTCATCATTAAATACCCCATCACCTCAGACAGTGTTCATCATTAAATACCCCATCACCTCAGACAGTGATCATCATTAAATACCCCATCACCTCAGACAGTGATCATCATTAAATACCCCATCACCTCAGACAGTGTTCATCATTAAATACCCCATCACCTCAGACAGTGATCATCATTAAATACCCCATCACCTCAGACAGACACTGTTCATCATTAAATACCCCATCACCTCAGACAGTGATCATCATTAAATACCCCATCACCTCAGACAGTGTTCATCATTAAATACCCCATCACCTCAGACAGACAGTGATCATCATTAAATACCCCATCACCTCAGACAGACAGTGATCATCATTAAATACCCCATCACCTCAGACAGACAGTGTTCATCATTAAATACCCCATCACCTCAGACAGTGATCATCATTAAATACCCCATCAGCTCAGACAGTGTTCATCATTAAATACTCCATCACCTCAGACAGTGATCATCATTAAATACCCCATCACCTCAGACAGTGTTCATCATTAAATACCCCATCACCTCAGACAGTGATCATCATTAAATACCCCATCACCTCAGACAGACAGTGTTCATCATTAAATACCCCATCACCTCAGACAGACAGTGATCATCATTAAATACCCCATCACCTCAGACAGTGATCATCATTAATTACCCCATCACCTCAGACAGTGATCATCATTAAATACCCCATCGCCTCAGACAGTGTTCATCATTAATTACCCCATCACCTCAGACAGTGATCATCATTAAATACCCCATCACCTCTGACAGTGATCATCATTAAATACCCCATCACCTCAGACAGTGTTCATCATTAAATACCCCATCACCTCAGACAGTGATCATCATTAAATACCCCATCACATCAGACAGACAGTGATCATCATTAAATACCCCATCACCTCAGACAGTGATCATCATTAAATACCCCATCACCTCAGACAGTGTTCATCATTAAATACCCCATCACCTCAGACAGTGTTCATCATTAAATACCCCATCACCTCAGACAGTGATCATCATTAAATACCCCATCGCCTCAGACAGTGATCATCATTAATTACCCCATCACCTCAGACAGTGATCATCATTAAATACCCCATCACCTCTGACAGTGATCATCATTAAATACCCCATCACATCAGACAGTGTTCATCATTAAATACCCCATCACCTCAGACAGTGATCATCATTAAATACCCCATCACATCAGACAGACAGTGATCATCATTAAATACCCCATCACCTCAGACAGTGATCATCATTAAATACCCCATCACCTCAGACAGTGTTCATCATTAAATACCCCATCACCTCAGACAGTGTTCATCATTAAATACCCCATCACCTCAGACAGTGATCATCATTAAATACCCCATCACTTCAGACAGACAGTGATCATCATTAAATACCCCATCACATCAGACAGACAGTGATCATCATTAAATACCCCATCACCTCAGACAGTGATCATCATTAAATACCCCATCACCTCAGACAGACAGTCTTCATCATTAATTACCCCATCACCTCAGACAGTGTTCACCATTAAATACCCCATCACCTCAGACAGTGTTCATCATTAAATACCCCATCACCTCAGACAGTGATCATCATTAAATACCCCATCATCTCAGACAGTGATCATCATTAAATACCCCATCGCCTCAGACAGACAGTGATCATCATTAAATACCCCATCACCTCAGACAGTGATCATCATTAAATACCCCATCACCTCAGACAGTGATCATCATTAAATACCCCATCATGTAAGACAGTTCATCATTAAATACCCCATCACCTCAGACACTGATCACCATTAAATACCCCATCACCTCAGACAGTGATCATCATTAAATACCCCATCACCTCAGACAGTGATCATCATTAAGTACCCCATCACCTCAGACAGTGATCATCATTAAATACCCCATCACCTCAGACAGACAGTGATCATCATTAAATACCCCATCACCTCAGAGAGTGATCATCATTAAATACCCCATCACCTCAGACAGTGATCATCATTAAATACCCCATCACCTCAGACAGTGATCATCATTAAATACCCCATCACCTCAGACAGTGTTCATCATTAAATACCCCATCACCTCAGACAGACAGTGATCATCATTAAATACCCCATCACCTCAGACAGTGATCATCATTAAATACCCCATCACCTCAGACAGTGATCATCATTAAATACCCCATCACCTCAGACAGTGATCATCATTAAATACCCCATCACCTCAGACAGACAGTGTTCATCATTAAATACCCCATCACCTCAGACAGTGATCATCATTAAATACCCCATCACCTCAGACAGTGATCATCATTAAATACCCCATCACCTCGGACAGTGATCATCATTAACTGCCCCATCACCTCAGACAGTGATCATGATTAAATACCCCATCACCTCAGACAGTGATCATCATTAAATACCCCATCACCTCAGACAGTGTTCATCATTAAATACCCCATCACCTCAGACAGACAGTGATCATCATTAAATACCCCATCGCCTCAGACAGTGATCATCATTAAATACCCCATCACATCAGACAGTGATCATCATTAAATACCCCATCACCTTAGACAGACAGTGTTCATCATTAAATACCCCATCACCTCAGACAGTGATCATCATTAAATACCCCATCACCTCAGACAGACAGTGTTCATCATTAAATACCCCATCACCTCAGACAGTGATCATCTTTAAATACCCCATCACCTCAGACAGTGATCATCATTAAATACCCCATCACCTCAGACAGACAGTGATCATCATTAAATACCCCATCACCTCAGACAGTGATCATCATTAAATACCCCATCACCTCAGACAGACAGTTCATCATTAAATACCCCATCACCTCAGACAGTGATCATCATTAAATACCCCATCACCTCAGACAGTGTTCATCATTAAATACCCCATCACCTCAGACAGTGCTCATCATTAAATACCCCATCACCTCAGATAGTGATCATCATTAAATACCCCATCACCTCAGACAGTGATCATCATTAAATACCCCAACACCTCAGACAGACAGTGTTCATCATTAAATACCCCATCACATCAGACAGACAGTGTTCATCATTAAATACCCCATCACCTCAGACAGTGATCATCATTAAATACCCCATCACCTCAGACAGACAGTTCATCATTAAATACCCCATCACCTCAGACAGTGATCATCATTAAAAACCCCATCACTTCAGACAGTAATCATCATTAAATACCCCATCACCTCAGACAGTGTTCATCATTAAATACCCCATCACCTCAGTCAGTGATCATCATTAAATACCCCATCACCTCAGACAGTGTTCACCATTAAATACCCCATCACCTCAGACAGACAGTGATCATCATTAAATACCCCATCACCTCAGACAGTGTTCATCATTAAATACCCCATCACCTCAGACAGTGATCATTATTAAATACCCCATCACCTCAGACAGACAGTGATCATCATTAAATTCCCCATCACCTCAGACAGTGTTCATCATTAAATACCCCATCACCTCAGACAGTGATCATCATTAAATACCCCATCACCTCAGACAGACAGTGTTCATCATTAAATACCCCATCACCTCAGACAGTGTTCATCATTAAATACCCCATCACCTCAGACAGTGATCATTATTAAATACCCCATCACCTCAGACAGACAGTGATCATCATTAAATTCCCCATCACCTCAGACAGTGTTCATCATTAAATACCCCATCACCTCAGACAGTGATCATCATTAAATACCCCATCACCTCAGACAGTGATCATCATTAAATACCCCATCACCTCAGACAGTGATCATCATTAAATACCCCATCACCTCAGACAGACAGTGATCATCATTAAATACCCCATCACCTCAGACAGTGATCATCATTAAATACCCCATCAGCTCAGACAGTGATCATCATTAAATACCCCATCACCTCAGACAGTGTTCATCATTAAATACCCCATCACCTCAGACAGTGATCATCATTAAATACCCCATCACCTCAGACAGTGTTCATCATTAAATACCCCATCACCTCAGACAGACAGTGATCATCATTAAATACCCCATCACCTCAGACAGTGTTCATCATTAAATACCCCATCACCTCAGACAGACAGTGTTCATCATTAAATACCCCATCACCTCAGGCAGTGATCATCATTAAATACCCCATCACCTCAGACAGACAGTGATCATCATTAAATACCCCATCACCTCAGACAGTGTTCATCATTAAATACCCCATCACCTCAGACAGTGATCATCATTAAATACCCCATCACCTCAGACAGTGTTCATCATTAAATACCCCATCACTTCAGGCAGTGATCATCATTAAATACCCCATCACCTCAGACAGTGTTCATCATTAAATACCCCATCACCTCAGACAGTGATCATCATTAAATACCCCATCACCTCAGACAGTGTTCATCATTAAATACCCCATCACCTCAGACAGTGATCATCATTAAATACCCCATCACCTCAGACAGACAGTGATCATCATTAAATCTCCCATCACCTCAGACAGTTTTCATCATTAAATACCCCATCACCTCAGACAGTGATCATCATTAAATACCCCATCACCTCAGACAGTGTTCATCATTAAATACCCCATCACCTCAGACAGTGTTCATCATTAAATACCCCATCACCTCAGACAGTGATCATCATTAAAAACCCCATCACCTCAGACAGTGATCATCATTAAATACCCCATCACCTCAGACAGACAGTGTTCATCATTAAATACCCCATCACCTCAGACAGTGATCATCATTAGATACCCCATCACCTCAGACAGTGTTCATCATTAAATACCCCATCACATCAGACAGACAGTGATCATCATTAAATACCCCATCACCTCAGACAGACAGTGTTCATCATTAAATACCCCATCACCTCAGACAGTGATCATCATTAAATACCCCATCACCTCAGACAGACAGTGATCATCATTAAATACCCCATCACCTCAGACAGTGATCATCATTAAATACCCCATCGCCTCAGACAGTGATCATCATTAATTACCCCATCACCTCAGACAGTGATCATCATTAAATACCCCATCACCTCTGACAGTGATCATCATTAAATACCCCATCACCTCAGACAGTGTTCATCATTAAATACCCCATCACCTCAGACAGTGATCATCATTAAATACCCCATCACATCAGACAGACAGTGATCATCATTAAATACCCCATCACCTCAGACAGTGATCATCATTAAATACCCCATCACCTCAGACAGTGTTCATCATTAAATACCCCATCACCTCAGACAGTGTTCATCATTAAATACCCCATCACCTCAGACAGTGATCATCATTAAATACCCCATCGCCTCAGACAGTGATCATCATTAATTACCCCATCACCTCAGACAGTGATCATCATTAAATACCCCATCACCTCTGACAGTGATCATCATTAAATACCCCATCACCTCAGACAGTGTTCATCATTAAATACCCCATCACCTCAGACAGTGATCATCATTAAATACCCCATCACATCAGACAGACAGTGATCATCATTAAATACCCCATCACCTCAGACAGTGATCATCATTAAATACCCCATCACATCAGACAGTGTTCATCATTAAATACCCCATCACCTCAGACAGTGTTCATCATTAAATACCCCATCACCTCAGACAGTGATCATCATTAAATACCCCATCACTTCAGACAGACAGTGATCATCATTAAATACCCCATCACATCAGACAGACAGTGATCATCATTAAATACCCCATCACCTCAGACAGTGATCATCATTAAATACCCCATCACCTCAGACAGACAGTCTTCATCATTAATTACCCCATCACCTCAGACAGTGTTCACCATTAAATACCCCATCACCTCAGACAGTGTTCATCATTAAATACCCCATCACCTCAGACAGTGATCATCATTAAATACCCCATCATCTCAGACAGTGATCATCATTAAATACCCCATCGCCTCAGACAGACAGTGATCATCATTAAATACCCCATCACCTCAGACAGTGATCATCATTAAATACCCCATCACCTCAGACAGTGATCATCATTAAATACCCCATCACGTCAGACAGTTCATCATTAAATACCCCATCACCTCAGACACTGATCACCATTAAATACCCCATCACCTCAGACAGTGATCATCATTAAATACCCCATCACCTCAGACAGTGATCATCATTAAATACCCCATCACCTCAGACAGTGTTCATCATTAAATACCCCATCACCTCAGACAGTGATCATCATTAAATACCCGATCACCTCAGACAGTGATCATCATTAAATACCCCATCACCTCAGACAGTGATCATCATTAAATACCCCATCACCTCAGACAGTGATCATCATTAAATACCCCATCACCTCAGTCAGACAGTGATTATCATTAAATACCCCATCACCTCAGACAGTGTTCATCATTAAATACCCCATCACCTCAGACAGAAAGTGATCATCATTAAATACCCCATCACCTCAGACAGTGATCATCATTAAATACCCCATCACCTCAGACAGTGATCATCATTAAATACCCCATCACCTCAGACAGAAAGTGATCATCATTAAATACCCCATCACCTCAGACAGTGATCATCATTAAATACCCCATCACCTCAGACAGTGATCATCATTAAATACCCCATCACATCAGACAGACAGTGATCATCATTAAATACCCCATCACCTCAGACAGTGATCATCATTAAATACCCCATCACCTCAGACAGTGTTCATCATTAAATACCCCATCACCTCAGACAGTGTTCATCATTAAATACCCCATCACCTCAGACAGTGAACATCATTAAATAGCCCATCACCTCAGACAGTGATCATCATTAAATACCCCATCACCTCAGACAGTGAACATCATTAAATACCCCATCACCTCAGACAGTGATCATCATTAAATACCCCATCACCTCAGACAGTGATCATCATTAAATACCCCATCACCTCAGACAGTGTTCATCATTAAATACCCCATCACCTCAGACAGTGTTCATCATTAAATACCCCATCACCTCAGACAGTGTTCATCATTAAATACCCCATCACCTCAGACAGTGATCATCATTAAATACCCCATCACTTCAGACAGTGATCATCATTAAATACCCCATCACCTCAGACAGTGTTCATCAGTAAATACCCCATCACCTCAGACAGTGATCATCATTAAATACCCCATCACCTCAGACAGACACTGTTCATCATTAAATACCCCATCACCTCAGACAGTGATCATCATTAAATACCCCATCACCTCAGACAGTGTTCATCATTAAATACCCCATCACCTCAGACAGACAGTGATCATCATTAAATACCCCATCACCTCAGACAGACAGTGATCATCATTAAATACCCCATCACCTCAGACAGACAGTGTTCATCATTAAATACCCCATCACCTCAGACAGTGATCATCATTAAATACCCCATCAGCTCAGACAGTGTTCATCATTAAATACTCCATCACCTCAGACAGTGATCATCATTAAATACCCCATCACCTCAGACAGTGTTCATCATTAAATACCCCATCACCTCAGACAGTGATCATCATTAAATACCCCATCACCTCAGACAGACAGTGTTCATCATTAAATATCCCATCACCTCAGACAGACAGTGATCATCATTAAATACCCCATCACCTCAGACAGTGATCATCATTAAATACCCCATCACCGCAGACAGTGTTCACCATTAAATACCCTATCACCTCAGACAGTGTTCATCATTAAATACCCCATCACCTCAGACAGTGTTCATCATTAAATACCCCATCACCTCAGACAGTGATCATCATTAAATACCCCATCACCTCAGACAGACAGTGATCATCATTAAATACCCCATCACATCAGACAGTGTTCATCATTAAATACCCCATCACCTCGGACAGTGATCATCATTAAATGCGCCATCACCTCAGACAGTGATCATCATTAAATACCCCATCACCTCAGACAGTGTTCATCATTAAATACCCCATCACCTCAGACAGTGATCATCATTAAATACCCCATCACATCAGACAGACAGTGATCATCATTAAATACCCCATCACCTCAGACAGTGATCATCATTAAATACCCCATCACCTCAGACAGTGTTCATCATTAAATACCCCATCACCTCAGACAGTGATCATCATTAAATACCCCATCACCTCAGACAGTGTTCATCATTAAATACCCCATCACCTAAGACAGTGAACATCATTAAATAGCCCACCACCTCAGACAGTGATCATCATTAAATACCCCATCACCTCAGACAGTGAACATCATTAAATACCCCATCACCTCAGACAGTGATCATCATTAAATACCCCATCACCTCAGACAGTGATCATCATTAAATACCCCATCACCTCAGACAGTGTTCATCATTAAATACCCCATCACCTCAGACAGTGTTCATCATTAAATACCCCATCACCTCAGACAGTGTTCATCATTAAATACCCCATCACCTCAGACAGTGATCATCATTAAATACCCCATCACCTCAGACAGTGATCATCATTAAATACCCCATCACCTCAGACAGTGTTCATCATTAAATACCCCATCACCTCAGACAGTGATCATCATTAAATACCCCATCACCTCAGACAGACACTGTTCATCATTAAATACCCCATCACCTCAGACAGTGATCATCATTAAATACCCCATCACCTCAGACAGTGTTCATCATTAAATACCCCATCACCTCAGACAGACAGTGATCATCATTAAATACCCCATCACCTCAGACAGACAGTGATCATCATTAAATACCCCATCACCTCAGACAGACAGTGTTCATCATTAAATACCCCATCACCTCAGACAGTGATCATCATTAAATACCCCATCAGCTCAGACAGTGTTCATCATTAAATACTCCATCACCTCAGACAGTGATCATCATTAAATACCCCATCACCTCAGACAGTGTTCATCATTAAATACCCCATCACCTCAGACAGTGATCATCATTAAATACCCCATCACCTCAGACAGACAGTGTTCATCATTAAATACCCCATCACCTCAGACAGACAGTGATCATCATTAAATACCCCATCACCTCAGACAGTGATCATCATTAATTACCCCATCACCTCAGACAGTGATCATCATTAAATACCCCATCGCCTCAGACAGTGTTCATCATTAATTACCCCATCACCTCAGACAGTGATCATCATTAAATACCCCATCACCTCTGACAGTGATCATCATTAAATACCCCATCACCTCAGACAGTGTTCATCATTAAATACCCCATCACCTCAGACAGTGATCATCATTAAATACCCCATCACATCAGACAGACAGTGATCATCATTAAATACCCCATCACCTCAGACAGTGATCATCATTAAATACCCCATCACCTCAGACAGTGTTCATCATTAAATACCCCATCACCTCAGACAGTGTTCATCATTAAATACCCCATCACCTCAGACAGTGATCATCATTAAATACCCCATCGCCTCAGACAGTGATCATCATTAATTACCCCATCACCTCAGACAGTGATCATCATTAAATACCCCATCACCTCTGACAGTGATCATCATTAAATACCCCATCACATCAGACAGTGTTCATCATTAAATACCCCATCACCTCAGACAGTGATCATCATTAAATACCCCATCACATCAGACAGACAGTGATCATCATTAAATACCCCATCACCTCAGACAGTGATCATCATTAAATACCCCATCACCTCAGACAGTGTTCATCATTAAATACCCATCACCTCAGACAGTGTTCATCATTAAATACCCCATCACCTCAGACAGTGATCATCATTAAATACCCCATCACTTCAGACAGACAGTGATCATCATTAAATACCCCATCACATCAGACAGACAGTGATCATCATTAAATACCCCATCACCTCAGACAGTGATCATCATTAAATACCCCATCACCTCAGACAGACAGTCTTCATCATTAATTACCCCATCACCTCAGACAGTGTTCACCATTAAATACCCCATCACCTCAGACAGTGTTCATCATTAAATACCCCATCACCTCAGACAGTGATCATCATTAAATACCCCATCATCTCAGACAGTGATCATCATTAAATACCCCATCGCCTCAGACAGACAGTGATCATCATTAAATACCCCATCACCTCAGACAGTGATCATCATTAAATACCCCATCACCTCAGACAGTGATCATCATTAAATACCCCATCATGTAAGACAGTTCATCATTAAATACCCCATCACCTCAGACACTGATCACCATTAAATACCCCATCACCTCAGACAGTGATCATCATTAAATACCCCATCACCTCAGACAGTGATCATCATTAAATACCCCATCACCTCAGACAGTGTTCATCATTAAATACCCCATCACCTCAGACAGTGATCATCATTAAATACCCGATCACCTCAGACAGTGATCATCATTAAATACCCCATCACCTCAGACAGTGATCATCATTAAATACCCCATCACCTCAGACAGTGATCATCATTAAATACCCCATCACCTCAGTCAGACAGTGATTATCATTAAATACCCCATCACCTCAGACAGTGTTCATCATTAAATACCCCATCACCTCAGACAGAAAGTGATCATCATTAAATACCCCATCACCTCAGACAGTGATCATCATTAAATACCCCATCACCTCAGACAGTGATCATCATTAAATACCCCATCACCTCAGACAGAAAGTGATCATCATTAAATACCCCATCACCTCAGACAGTGATCATCATTAAATACCCCATCACCTCAGACAGTGATCATCATTAAATACCCCATCACATCAGACAGACAGTGATCATCATTAAATACCCCATCACCTCAGACAGTGATCATCATTAAATACCCCATCACCTCAGACAGTGTTCATCATTAAATACCCCATCACCTCAGACAGTGTTCATCATTAAATACCCCATCACCTCAGACAGTGAACATCATTAAATAGCCCATCACCTCAGACAGTGATCATCATTAAATACCCCATCACCTCAGACAGTGAACATCATTAAATACCCCATCACCTCAGACAGTGATCATCATTAAATACCCCATCACCTCAGACAGTGATCATCATTAAATACCCCATCACCTCAGACAGTGTTCATCATTAAATACCCCATCACCTCAGACAGTGTTCATCATTAAATACCCCATCACCTCAGACAGTGTTCATCATTAAATACCCCATCACCTCAGACAGTGATCATCATTAAATACCCCATCACCTCAGACAGTGATCATCATTAAATACCCCATCACCTCAGACAGTGTTCATCATTAAATACCCCATCACCTCAGACAGTGATCATCATTAAATACCCCATCACCTCAGACAGACACTGTTCATCATTAAATACCCCATCACCTCAGACAGTGATCATCATTAAATACCCCATCACCTCAGACAGTGTTCATCATTAAATACCCCATCACCTCAGACAGACAGTGATCATCATTAAATACCCCATCACCTCAGACAGACAGTGATCATCATTAAATACCCCATCACCTCAGACAGACAGTGTTCATCATTAAATACCCCATCACCTCAGACAGTGATCATCATTAAATACCCCATCAGCTCAGACAGTGTTCATCATTAAATACTCCATCACCTCAGACAGTGATCATCATTAAATACCCCATCACCTCAGACAGTGTTCATCATTAAATACCCCATCACCTCAGACAGTGATCATCATTAAATACCCCATCACCTCAGACAGACAGTGTTCATCATTAAATACCCCATCACCTCAGACAGACAGTGATCATCATTAAATACCCCATCACCTCAGACAGTGATCATCATTAAATACCCCATCACCGCAGACAGTGTTCACCATTAAATACCCTATCACCTCAGACAGTGTTCATCATTAAATACCCCATCACCTCAGACAGTGTTCATCATTAAATACCCCATCACCTCAGACAGTGATCATCATTAAATACCCCATCACCTCAGACAGACAGTGATCATCATTAAATACCCCATCACATCAGACAGTGTTCATCATTAAATACCCCATCACATCGGACAGTGATCATCATTAAATGCGCCATCACCTCAGACAGTGATCATCATTAAATACCCCATCACCTCAGACAGTGTTCATCATTAAATACCCCATCACCTCAGACAGTGATCATCATTAAATACCCCATCACATCAGACAGACAGTGATCATCATTAAATACCCCATCACCTCAGACAGTGATCATCATTAAATACCCCATCACCTCAGACAGTGTTCATCATTAAATACCCCATCACCTCAGACAGTGATCATCATTAAATACCCCATCACCTCAGACAGTGTTCATCATTAAATACCCCATCACCTCAGACAGTGAACATCATTAAATAGCCCATCACCTCAGACAGTGATCATCATTAAATACCCCATCACCTCAGACAGTGAACATAATTAAATACCCCATCACCTCAGACAGTGATCATCATTAAATACCCCATCACCTCAGACAGTGATCATCATTAAATACCCCATCACCTCAGACAGTGTTCATCATTAAATACCCCATCACCTCAGACAGTGTTCATCATTAAATACCCCATCACCTCAGACAGTGTTCATCATTAAATACCCCATCACCTCAGACAGTGATCATCATTAAATACCCCATCACCTCAGACAGTGATCATCATTAAATACCCCATCACCTCAGACAGTGTTCATCATTAAATACCCCATCACCTCAGACAGTGATCATCATTAAATACCCCATCACCTCAGACAGACACTGTTCATCATTAAATACCCCATCACCTCAGACAGTGATCATCATTAAATACCCCATCACCTCAGACAGTGTTCATCATTAAATACCCCATCACCTCAGACAGACAGTGATCATCATTAAATACCCCATCACCTCAGACAGACAGTGATCATCATTAAATACCCCATCACCTCAGACAGACAGTGTTCATCATTAAATACCCCATCACCTCAGACAGTGATCATCATTAAATACCCCATCAGCTCAGACAGTGTTCATCATTAAATACTCCATCACCTCAGACAGTGATCATCATTAAATACCCCATCACCTCAGACAGTGTTCATCATTAAATACCCCATCACCTCAGACAGTGATCATCATTAAATACCCCATCACCTCAGACAGACAGTGTTCATCATTAAATACCCCATCACCTCAGACAGACAGTGATCATCATTAAATACCCCATCACCTCAGAAAGTGATCATCATTAATTACCCCATCACCTCAGACAGTGTTCACCATTAAATACCCTATCACCTCAGACAGTGTTCATCATTAAATACCCCATCACCTCAGACAGTGTTCATCATTAAATACCCCATCACCTCAGACAGTGATCATCATTAAATACCCCATCACCTCAGACAGACAGTGATCATCATTAAATACCCCATCACATCAGACAGTGTTCATCATTAAATACCCCATCACCTCGGACAGTGATCATCATTAAATGCCCCATCACCTCAGACAGTGATCATCATTAAATACCCCATCACCTCAGACAGTGTTCATCATTAAATACCCCATCACCTCAGACAGTGATCATCATTAAATACCCCATCACCTCAGACAGACAGTGATCATCATTAAATACCCCATCACCTCAGACAGTGTTCATCATTAAATACCCCATCACCTCGGACAGTGATCATCATTAAATGCCCCATCACCTCAGACAGTGATCATCATTAAATACCCCATCACCTCAGACAGTGTTCATCATTAAATACCCCATCACCTCAGACAGTGATCATCATTAAATACCCCATCACCTCAGACAGTGATCATCATTAAATACCCCATCACCTCAGACAGTGATCATCATTAAATACCCCATCACCTCAGACAGTGATCATCATTAAATACCTCATCACCTCAGACAGTGATCATCATTAAATACCCCATCACCTCAGACAGTGTTCATCATTAAATACCCCATCACCTCAGACAGTGTTCATCATTAAATACCCCATCACCTCAGACAGTGATCATCATTAAATACCCCATCACCTCAGGCAGTGATCATCATTAAATACCCCATCACCTCAGACAGTGATCATCATTAAATACCCCATCACCTCAGACAGTGATCATCATTAAATACCCCATCACCTCAGACAGTGTTCATCATTAAATACCCCATCACCTCAGACAGTGATCATGATTAAATACCCCATCACCTTAGACAGTGTTTATCATTAAATACCCCATCACCTCAGACAGTGATCATCATTAAATACCCCATCACCTCAGACAGACAGTGATCATCATTAAATACCCCATCACCTCAGACAGTGATCATCATTAAATACCCCATCACCTCAGACAGTGATCATCATTAAATACCCCATCACCTCAGACAGTGATCATCATTAAATACCCCATCACCTCAGACAGTGATCATCATTAAATACCCCATCACCTCAGACAGTGATCATCATTAAATACCCATCACCTCAGACAGTGATCATCATTAAATACCCCATCACCTCAGACAGTGTTCATCATTAAATACCCCATCACCTCGGACAGTGATCATCATTAAATGCCCCATCACCTCAGACAGTGATCATCATTAAATACCCCATCACCTCAGACAGACAGTGATCATCATTAAATACCCCATCACCTCAGGCAGTGTTCATCATTAAATACCCCATCACCTCAGACAGACAGTGATCATCATTAAATACCCCATCACCTCAGACAGTGATCATCATTAAATACCCCATCACCTCAGACAAACAGTGTTCATCATTAAATACCCCATCACCTCAGACAGTGATCATCATTAAATACCCCATCACCTCAGACAGTGATCATCATTAAATACCCCATCACCTCTGATCATCATTAAATACCCCATCACCTCAGACAGTGATCATCATTAAATACCCCATCACCTCAGACAGTGATCATCATTAAATACCCATCACCTCAGACAGTGATCATCATTAAATACCCCATCACCTCAGACAGTGTTCATCATTAAATACCCCATCACCTCGGACAGTGATCATCATTAAATGCCCCATCACCTCAGACAGTGATCATCATTAAATACCCCATCACCTCAGACAGACAGTGATCATCATTAAATACCCCAACACATCAGACAGACAGTGATCATCATTAAATACCCCATCACCTCAGACAGTGATCATCATTAAATACCCCATCACCTCAGACAGTGTTCATCATTAAATACCCCATCACCTCAGACAGTGTTCATCATTAAATACCCCATCACCTCAGACAGTGATCATCATTAAATACCCCATCACTTCAGACAGACAGTGATCATCATTAAATACCCCATCACATCAGACAGTGATCATCATTAAATACCCCATCACCTCAGACAGACAGTCTTCATCATTAATTACCCCATCACCTCAGACAGTGTTCACCATTAAATACCCCATCACCTCAGACAGAGTTCATCATTAAATACCCCATCACCTCAGACAGTGATCATCATTAAATACCCCATCATCTCAGACAGTGATCATCATTAAATACCCCATCGCCTCAGACAGACAGTGATCATCATTAAATACCCCATCACCTCAGACAGTGATCATCATTAAATACCCCATCACCTCAGACAGTGATCATCATTAAATACCCCATCACCTCAGACAGTGATCATCATTAAATACCCCATCACGTCAGACAGTTCATCATTAAATACCCCATCACCTCAGACACTGATCACCATTAAATACCCCATCACCTCAGACAGTGATCATCATTAAATACCCCATCACCTCAGACAGTGATCATCATTAAATACCCCATCACCTCAGACAGTGTTCAACATTAAGTACCCCATCACCTCAGACAGTGATCATCATTAAATACCCCATCACCTCAGACAGTGATCATCATTAAATACCCCATCACCTCAGACAGTGATCATCATTAAATACCCCATCACCTCAGACAGTGATCATCATTAAATACCCCATCACCTCAGTCAGACAGTGATCATCATTAAATACCCCATCACCTCAGACAGTGTTCATCATTAAATACCCCATCACCTCAGACAGAAAGTGATCATCATTAAATACCCCATCACCTCAGTCAGTGATCATCATTAAATACCCCATCACCTCAGACAGTGTTCATCATTAAATACCCCATCACCTCAGACAGTGATCATCATTAAATACCCCATCACCTCAGACAGTGATCATCATTAAATACCCCATCACCTCAGACAGACAGTGAACATCATTAAATACCCCATCACCTCCGACAGTGATCATCATTAAATACCCCATCACATCAGACAGACAGTGATCATCATTAAATACCCCATCACCTCAGACAGTGATCATCATTAAATACCCCATCACCTCAGACAGTGTTCATCATTAAATACCCCATCACCTCAGACAGTGATCATCATTAAATACCCCATCACCTCAGACAGTGTTCATCATTAAATACCCCATCACCTCAGACAGTGAACATCATTAAATAGCCCATCACCTCAGACAGTGATCATCATTAAATACCCCATCACCTCAGACAGTGAACATCATTAAATACCCCATCACCTCAGACAGTGATCATCATTAAATACCCCATCACCTCAGACAGTGATCATCATTAAATACCCCATCACCTCAGACAGTGTTCATCATTAAATACCCCATCACCTCAGACAGTGTTCATCATTAAATACCCCATCACCTCAGACAGTGATCATCATTAAATACCCCATCACCTCAGACAGTGATCATCATTAAATACCCCATCACCTCAGACAGTGTTCATCATTAAATACCCCATCACCTCAGACAGTGATCATCATTAAATACCCCATCACCTCAGACAGACACTGTTCATCATTAAATACCCCATCACCTCAGACAGTGTTCATCATTAAATACCCCATCACCTCAGACAGTGATCATCATTAAATACCCCATCACATCAGACAGACAGTGATCATCATTAAATACCCCATCACCTCAGACAGTGATCATCATTAAATACCCCATCACCTCAGACAGTGTTCATCATTAAATACCCCATCACCTCAGACAGTGATCATCATTAAATACCCCATCACCTCAGACAGTGTTCATCATTAAATACCCCATCACCTCAGACAGTGAACATCATTAAATAGCCCATCACCTCAGACAGTGATCATCATTAAATACCCCATCACCTCAGACAGTGAACATAATTAAATACCCCATCACCTCAGACAGTGATCATCATTAAATACCCCATCACCTCAGACAGTGATCATCATTAAATACCCCATCACCTCAGACAGTGTTCATCATTAAATACCCCATCACCTCAGACAGTGTTCATCATTAAATACCCCATCACCTCAGACAGTGTTCATCATTAAATACCCCATCACCTCAGACAGTGATCATCATTAAATACCCCATCACCTCAGACAGTGATCATCATTAAATACCCCATCACCTCAGACAGTGTTCATCATTAAATACCCCATCACCTCAGACAGTGATCATCATTAAATACCCCATCACCTCAGACAGACACTGTTCATCATTAAATACCCCATCACCTCAGACAGTGATCATCATTAAATACCCCATCACCTCAGACAGTGTTCATCATTAAATACCCCATCACCTCAGACAGACAGTGATCATCATTAAATACCCCATCACCTCAGACAGACAGTGATCATCATTAAATACCCCATCACCTCAGACAGACAGTGTTCATCATTAAATACCCCATCACCTCAGACAGTGATCATCATTAAATACCCCATCAGCTCAGACAGTGTTCATCATTAAATACTCCATCACCTCAGACAGTGATCATCATTAAATACCCCATCACCTCAGACAGTGTTCATCATTAAATACCCCATCACCTCAGACAGTGATCATCATTAAATACCCCATCACCTCAGACAGACAGTGTTCATCATTAAATACCCCATCACCTCAGACAGACAGTGATCATCATTAAATACCCCATCACCTCAGACAGTGATCATCATTAATTACCCCATCACCTCAGACAGTGTTCACCATTAAATACCCTATCACCTCAGACAGTGTTCATCATTAAATACCCCATCACCTCAGACAGTGTTCATCATTAAATACCCCATCACCTCAGACAGTGATCATCATTAAATACCCCATCACCTCAGACAGACAGTGATCATCATTAAATACCCCATCACATCAGACAGTGTTCATCATTAAATACCCCATCACCTCGGACAGTGATCATCATTAAATGCCCCATCACCTCAGACAGTGATCATCATTAAATACCCCATCACCTCAGACAGTGTTCATCATTAAATACCCCATCACCTCAGACAGTGATCATCATTAAATACCCCATCACCTCAGACAGACAGTGATCATCATTAAATACCCCATCACCTCAGACAGTGTTCATCATTAAATACCCCATCACCTCGGACAGTGATCATCATTAAATGCCCCATCACCTCAGACAGTGATCATCATTAAATACCCCATCACCTCAGACAGTGTTCATCATTAAATACCCCATCACCTCAGACAGTGATCATCATTAAATACCCCATCACCTCAGACAGTGATCATCATTAAATACCCCATCACCTCAGACAGTGATCATCATTAAATACCCCATCACCTCAGACAGTGATCATCATTAAATACCCCATCACCTCAGACAGTGATCATCATTAAATACCCCATCACCTCAGACAGTGTTCATCATTAAATACCCCATCACCTCAGACAGTGTTCATCATTAAATACCCCATCACCTCAGACAGTGATCATCATTAAATACCCCATCACCTCAGGCAGTGATCATCATTAAATACCCCATCACCTCAGACAGTGATCATCATTAAATACCCCATCACCTCAGACAGTGATCATCATTAAATACCCCATCACCTCAGACAGTGTTCATCGTTAAATACCCCATCACCTCAGACAGTGATCATGATTAAATACCCCATCACCTCAGACAGTGTTTATCATTAAATACCCCATCACCTCAGACAGTGATCATCATTAAATACCCCATCACCTCAGACAGACAGTGATCATCATTAAATACCCCATCACCTCAGACAGTGATCATCATTAAATACCCCATCACCTCAGACAGTGATCATCATTAAATACCCCATCACCTCAGACAGTGATCATCATTAAATACCCCATCACCTCAGACAGTGATCATCATTAAATACCCCATCACCTCAGACAGTGATCATCATTAAATACCCATCACCTCAGACAGTGATCATCATTAAATACCCCATCACCTCAGACAGTGTTCATCATTAAATACCCCATCACCTCGGACAGTGATCATCATTAAATGCCCCATCACCTCAGACAGTGATCATCATTAAATACCCCATCACCTCAGACAGACAGTGATCATCATTAAATACCCCATCACCTCAGGCAGTGTTCATCATTAAATACCCCATCACCTCAGACAGACAGTGATCATCATTAAATACCCCATCACCTCAGACAGTGATCATCATTAAATACCCCATCACCTCAGACAAACAGTGTTCATCATTAAATACCCCATCACCTCAGACAGTGATCATCATTAAATACCCCATCACCTCAGACAGTGATCATCATTAAATACCCCATCACCTCTGATCATCATTAAATACCCCATCACCTCAGACAGTGATCATCATTAAATACCCCATCACCTCAGACAGTGATCATCATTAAATACCCATCACCTCAGACAGTGATCATCATTAAATACCCCATCACCTCAGACAGTGTTCATCATTAAATACCCCATCACCTCGGACAGTGATCATCATTAAATGCCCCATCACCTCAGACAGTGATCATCATTAAATACCCCATCACCTCAGACAGACAGTGATCATCATTAAATACCCCAACACATCAGACAGACAGTGATCATCATTAAATACCCCATCACCTCAGACAGTGATCATCATTAAATACCCCATCACCTCAGACAGTGTTCATCATGAAATACCCCATCACCTCAGACAGTGTTCATCATTAAATACCCCATAACCTCAGACAGTGATCATCATTAAATACCCCATCACTTCAGACAGACAGTGATCATCATTAAATACCCCATCACATCAGACAGTGATCATCATTAAATACCCCATCACCTCAGACAGACAGTCTTCATCATTAATTACCCCATCACCTCAGACAGTGTTCACCATTAAATACCCCATCACCTCAGACAGAGTTCATCATTAAATACCCCATCACCTCAGACAGTGATCATCATTAAATACCCCATCATCTCAGACAGTGATCATCATTAAATACCCCATCGCCTCAGACAGACAGTGATCATCATTAAATACCCCATCACCTCAGACAGTGATCATCATTAAATACCCCATCACCTCAGACAGTGATCATCATTAAATACCCCATCACCTCAGACAGTGATCATCATTAAATACCCCATCACGTCAGACAGTTCATCATTAAATACCCCATCACCTCAGACACTGATCACCATTAAATACCCCATCACCTCAGACAGTGATCATCATTAAATACCCCATCACCTCAGACAGTGATCATCATTAAATACCCCATCACCTCAGACAGTGTTCAACATTAAGTACCCCATCACCTCAGACAGTGATCATCATTAAATACCCCATCACCTCAGACAGTGATCATCATTAAATACCCCATCACCTCAGACAGTGATCATCATTAAATACCGCATCACCTCAGACAGTGATCATCATTAAATACCCCATCACCTCAGTCAGACAGTGATCATCATTAAATACCCCATCACCTCAGACAGTGTTCATCATTAAATACCCCATCACCTCAGACAGAAAGTGATCATCATTAAATACCCCATCACCTCAGTCAGTGATCATCATTAAATACCCCATCACCTCAGACAGTGTTCATCATTAAATACCCCATCACCTCAGACAGTGATCATCATTAAATACCCCATCACCTCAGACAGTGATCATCATTAAATACCCCATCACCTCAGACAGACAGTGAACATCATTAAATACCCCATCACCTCCGACAGTGATCATCATTAAATACCCCATCACATCAGACAGACAGTGATCATCATTAAATACCCCATCACCTCAGACAGTGATCATCATTAAATACCCCATCACCTCAGACAGTGTTCATCATTAAATACCCCATCACCTCAGACAGTGATCATCATTAAATACCCCATCACCTCAGACAGTGTTCATCATTAAATACCCCATCACCTCAGACAGTGAACATCATTAAATAGCCCATCACCTCAGACAGTGATCATCATTAAATACCCCATCACCTCAGACAGTGAACATCATTAAATACCCCATCACCTCAGACAGTGATCATCATTAAATACCCCATCACCTCAGACAGTGATCATCATTAAATACCCCATCACCTCAGACAGTGTTCATCATTAAATACCCCATCACCTCAGACAGTGTTCATCATTAAATACCCCATCACCTCAGACAGTGATCATCATTAAATACCCCATCACCTCAGACAGTGATCATCATTAAATACCCCATCACCTCAGACAGTGTTCATCATTAAATACCCCATCACCTCAGACAGTGATCATCATTAAATACCCCATCACCTCAGACAGACACTGTTCATCATTAAATACCCCATCACCTCAGACAGTGATCATCATTAAATACCCCATCACCTCAGACAGTGTTCATCAATAAATACCCCATCACCTCAGACAGACAGTGATCATCATTAAATACCCCATCACCTCAGACAGACAGTGATCATCATTAAATACCCCATCACCTCAGACAGACAGTGTTCATCATTAAATACCCCATCACCTCAGACAGTGATCATCATTAAATACCCCATCAGCTCAGACAGTGTTCATCATTAAATACTCCATCACCTCAGACAGTGATCATCATTAAATACCCCATCACCTCAGACAGTGTTCATCATTAAATACCCCATCACCTCAGACAGTGATCATCATTAAATACCCCATCACCTCAGACAGACAGTGTTCATCATTAAATACCCCATCACCTCAGACAGACAGTGATCATCATTAAATACCCCATCACCTCAGACAGTGATCATCATTAAATACCCCATCACCTCAGACAGTGTTCACCATTAAATACCCTATCACCTCAGACAGTGTTCATCATTAAATACCCCATCACCTCAGACAGTGTTCATCATTAAATACCCCATCACCTCAGACAGTGATCATCATTAAATACCCCATCACCTCAGACAGACAGTGATCATCATTAAATACCCCATCACATCAGACAGTGTTCATCATTAAAAACCCCATCACCTCGGACAGTGATCATCATTAAATGCCCCATCACCTCAGACAGTGATCATCATTAAATACCCCATCACCTCAGACAGTGTTCATCATTAAATACCCCATCACCTCAGACAGTGATCATCATTAAATACCCCATCACCTCAGACAGTGTTCATCATTAAATACCCCATCACCTCAGACAGTGATCATCATTAAATACCCCATCACCTCAGACAGTGATCATCATTAAATACCCCATCACCTCAGACAGTGATCATCATTAAATACCCCATCACCTCAGACAGTGTTCATCATTAAATACCCCATCACCTCAGACAGTGATCATCATTAAATACCCCATCACCTCAGACAGTGATCATCATTAAATACCCCATCACCTCAGACAGACAGTGATCATCATTAAATACCCCATCACCTCAGACAGTGATCATCATTAAATACCCCATCACATCAGACAGACAGTGATCATCATTAAATACCCCATCACCTCAGACAGTGATCATCATTAAATACCCCATCACCTCAGACAGTGTTCATCATTAAATACCCCATCACCTCAGACAGTGATCATCATTAACTACCCCATCACCTCAGACAGTGTTCATCATTAAATACCCCATCAGCTCAGACAGTGTTCATGATTAAATACTCCATCACCTCAGACAGTGATCATCATTAAATACCCATCACCTCAGACAGTGTTGATCATTAAATACCCCATCACCTCGGACAGTGATCATCATTAAATGCCCCATCACCTCAGACAGACAGTGATCATCATTAAATACCCCATCACCTCAGACAGTGTTCATCATTAAATACCCCATCACCTCGGACAGTGATCATCATTAAATGCCCCATCACCTCAGACAGACAGTGATCATCATTAAATACCCCATCACCTCAGACAGTAATCATCATTAAATACCCCATCACCTCAGACAGTGATCATCATTAAATACCCCATCACCTCAGACAGTGATCATCATTAAATACCCCATCACCTCAGACAGTGATCATCATTAAATACCCCATCACCTCAGACAGTGATCATCATTAAATACCCCATCACCTCAGACAGTGATCATCATTAAATACCCCATCACCTCAGACAGTGATCATCATTAAATACCCCATCACCTCAGACAGTGATCATCATTAAATACCCCATCACCTCAGACAGTGTTCATCATTAAATACCCCATCACCTCAGACAGTGTTCATCATTAAATACCCCATCACCTCAGACAGTGATCATCATTAAATACCCCATCACCTCAGACAGTGTTCATCATTAAATACCCCATCACCTCAGACAGTGATCATCATTAAATACCCCATCACCTCAGACAGTGATCATCATTAAATACCCCATCACCTCAGACAGTGATCATCATTAAATACCCCATCACCTCAGACAGTGTTCATCATTAAATACCCCATCACCTCAGACAGTGATCATCATTAAATACCCCATCACCTCAGACAGTGATCATCATTAAATACCCCATCACCTCAGACAGACAGTGATCATCATTAAATACCCCATCACCTCAGACAGTGATCATCATTAAATACCCCATCACATCAGACAGACAGTGATCATCATTAAATACCCCATCACTTCAGACAGTGATCATCATTAAATACCCCATCACCTCAGACAGTGTTCATCATTAAATACCCCATCACCTCAGACAGTGATCATCATTAACTACCCCATCACCTCAGACAGTGTTCATCATTAAATACCCCATCAGCTCAGACAGTGTTCATGATTAAATACTCCATCACCTCAGACAGTGATCATCATTAAATACCCCATCACCTCAGACAGTGTTCATCATTAAATACCCCATCACCTCGGACAGTGATCATCATTAAATGCCCCATCACCTCAGACAGACAGTGACCATCATTAAATACCCCATCACCTCAGACAGTGTTCATCATTAAATACCCCATCACCTCGGACAGTGATCATCATTAAATGCCCCATCACCTCAGACAGACAGTGATCATCATTAAATACCCCATCACCTCAGACAGTAATCATCATTAAATACCCCATCACCTCAGACAGTGATCATCATTAAATACCCCATCACCTCAGACAGTGATCATCATTAAATACCCCATCACCTCAGACAGTGATCATCATTAAATACCCCATCACCTCAGACAGTGATCATCATTAAATACCCCATCACCTCAGACAGTGATCATCATTAAATACCCCATCACCTCAGACAGTGATCATCATTAAATACCCCATCACCTCAGACAGTGATCATCATTAAATACCCCATCACCTCAGACAGTGTTCATCATTAAATACCCCATCACCTCAGACAGTGTTCATCATTAAATACCCCATCACCTCAGACAGTGATCATCATTAAATACCCCATCACCTCAGACAGTGATCATCATTAAATACCCCATCACCTCAGACAGTGATCATCATTAAATACCCATCACCTCAGACAGTGATCATCATTAAATACCCCATCACCTCAGACAGTGATCATCATTAAATACCCCATCACCTCAGACAGTGTTCATCATTAAATACCCCATCACCTCAGACAGTGATCATGATTAAATACCCCATCACCTCAGACAGTGTTTATCATTAAATACCCCATCACCTCAGACAGTGATCATCATTAAATACCCCATCACCTCAGACAGACAGTGATCATCATTAAATACCCCATCACCTTAGACAGTGATCATCATTAAATACCCCATCACCTCAGACAGTGATCATCATTAAATACCCCATCACCTCAGACAGTGATCATCATTAAATACCCCATCACCTCAGACAGTGATCATCATTAAATACCCCATCACCTCAGACAGTGATCATCATTAAATACCCCATCACCTCAGACAGTGATCATCATTAAATACCCCATCACCTCAGACAGACAGTGATCATCATTAAATACCCCATCACCTCAGACAGTGTTCATCATTAAATACCCCATCACCTCAGACAGACAGTGATCATCATTAAATACCCCATCACCTCAGACAGTGATCATCATTAAATACCCCATCACCTCAGACAGACAGTGTTCATCATTAAATACCCCATCACCTCAGACAGTGATCATCATTAAATACCCCATCACCTCAGACAGTGTTCATCATTAAATACCCCATCACCTCGGACAGTGATCATCATTAAATGCCCCATCACCTCAGACAGTGATCATCATTAAATACCCCATCACCTCAGACAGACAGTGATCATCATTAAATACCCCATCACCTCAGACAGTGTTCATCATTAAATACCCCATCACCTCAGACAGACAGTGATCATCATTAAATACCCCATCACCTCAGACAGTGATCATCATTAAATACCCCATCACCTCAGACAGACAGTGTTCATCATTAAATACCCCATCACCTCAGACAGTGATCATCATTAAATACCCCATCACCTCAGACAGTGTTCATCATTAAATACCCCATCACCTCAGACAGTGTTCATCATTAAATACCCCATCACCTCAGACAGACAGTGATCATCATTAAATACCCCATCACCTCAGACAGTGATCATCATTAAATACCCCATCACCTCAGACAGTGATCATCATTAAATACCCCATCACCTCAGACAGACAGTGATCATCATTAAATACCCCATCACCTCAGACAGTGATCATCATTAAATACCCCATCACATCAGACAGACAGTGATCATCATTAAATACCCCATCACCTCAGACAGTGATCATCATTAAATACCCCATCACCTCAGACAGTGTTCATCATTAAATACCCCATCACCTCAGACAGTGATCATCATTAAATACCCCATCACCTCAGACAGTGTTCATCATTAAATACCCCATCAGCTCAGACAGTGTTCATGATTAAATACTCCATCACCTCAGACAGTGATCATCATTAAATACCCCATCACCTCAGACAGTGTTCATCATTAAATACCCCATCACCTCAGACAGTGATCATCATTAAATACCCCATCACCTCAGACAGACAGTGATCATCATTAAATACCCCATCACCTCAGGCAGTGTTCATCATTAAATACCCCATCACCTCGGACAGTGATCATCATTAAATGCCCCATCACCTCAGACAGTGATCATCATTAAATACCCCATCACCTCAGACAGTGTTCATCATTAAATACCCCATCACCTCAGACAGTGATCATCATTAAATACCCCATCACCTCAGACAGTGATCATCATTAAATACCCCATCACCTCAGACAGTGATCATCATTAAATACCCCATCACCTCAGACAGTGATCATCATTAAATACCCCATCACCTCAGACAGTGATCATCATTAAATACCCCATCACCTCAGACAGTGATCATCATTAAATACCCCATCACCTCAGACAGTGATCATCATTAAATACCCCATCACCTCAGACAGTGTTCATCATTAAATACCCCATCACCTCAGACAGTGATCATCATTAAATACCCCATCCCCTCAGACAGTGATCATCATTAAATACCCCATCACCTCAGACAGTGATCATCATTAAATACCCCATCACCTCAGACAGTGATCATCATTAAATACCCCATCACCTCAGACAGTGATCATCATTAAATACCCCATCACCTCAGACAGTCTTCATCATTAAATACCCCATCACCTCAGACAGTGATCATGATGAAATACCCCATCACCTCAGACAGTGTTTATCATTAAATACCCCATCACCTCAGACAGTGATCATCATTAAATACCCCATCACCTCAGACAGACAGTGATCATCATTAAATACCCCATCACCTCAGACAGTGATCATCATTAAATACCCCATCACCTCAGACAGTGATCATCATTAAATACCCCATCACCTCAGACAGTGATCATCATTAAATACCCCATCACCTCAGACAGTGATCATCATTAAATACCCCATCACCTCAGACAGTGATCATCATTAAATACCCCATCACCTCAGACAGACAGTGTTCATCATTAAATACCCCATCACCTCAGACAGTGATCATCATTAAATACCCCATCACCTCAGACAGTGTTCATCATTAAATACCCCATCACCTCAGACAGTGTTCATCATTAAATACCCCATCACCTCAGACAGACAGTGATCATCATTAAATACCCCATCACCTCAGACAGTGATCATCATTAAATACCCCATCACCTCAGACAGTGATCATCATTAAATACCCCATCACCTCAGACATTGATCATCATTAAATACCCCATCACCTCAGACAGACAGTGTTCATCATTAAATACCCATCACCTCAGACAGTGTTCATCATTAAATACCCCGTCACCTCAGACAGTGATCATCATTAAATACCCCATCACCTCAGACAGACAGTGATCATCATTAAATACCCCATCACCTCAGACAGTGTTCATCATTAAATACCCCATCACCTCAGACAGACAGTGATCATCATTAAATACCCCATCACCTCAGACAGTGATCATCATTAAATACCCCATCACCTCAGACAGACAGTTCATCATTAAATACCCCATCACCTCAGACAGTGATCATCATTAAATACCCCATCACCTCAGACAGACAGTGATCATCATTAAATACCCCATCACCTCAGACAGTAATCATCATTAAATACCCCATCACCTCAGACAGTGTTCATCATTAAATACCCCATCACCTCAGACAGTGATCATCATTAAATACCCCATCACCTCAGACAGACAGTGTCATCATTAAATACCCCATCACCTCAGACAGTGTTCATCATTAAATACCCCATCACCTCAGACAGTGATCATCATTAAATACCCCATCACCTCAGACAGACAGTGATCATCATTAAATACCCCATCACCTCAGACAGTGTTCATCATTAAATACCCCATCACCTCAGACAGACAGTGATCATCATTAAATACCCCATCACATCAGACAGTGTTCATCATTAAATACCCCATCACCTCGGACAGTGATCATCATTAAATGCCCCATCACTTCAGACAGTGATCATCATTAAATACCCCATCACCTCAGACAGTGTTCATCATTAAATACCCCATCACCTCAGACAGTGATCATCATTAAATACCCCATCACCTCAGACAGTGATCATCATTAAATACCCCATCACCTCAGAAAGTGATCATCATTAAATACCCCATCACCTCAGACAGTGATCATCATTAAATACCCCATCACCTCAGACAGTGTTCATCATTAAATAACCCCATCACCTCAGACAGTGATCATCATTAAATACCCCATCACCTCAGACAGTGATCATCATTAAATACCCCATCACCTCAGACAGACAGTGATCATCATTAAATATCCCATCACCTCAGACAGTGTTCATCATTAAATACCCCATCACATCAGACAGACAGTGATCATCATTAAATACCCCCATCACCTCAGACAGTGATCATCATTAAATACCCCATCACCTCAGACAGTGTTCATCATTAAATACCCCATCACCTCAGACAGTGATCATCATTAAATACCCCATCACCTCAGACAGACAGTGTTCATCATTAAATACCCCATCACCTCAGACAGTGTTCATCATTAAATACCCCATCACCTCAGACAGTGATCATCATTAAATACCCCATCACCTCAGACAGACAGTGATCATCATTAAATACCCCATCACCTCAGACAGTGTTCATCATTAAATACCCCATCACCTCAGACAGACAGTGATCATCATTAAATACCCCATCACATCAGACAGTGTTCATCATTAAATACCCCATCACCTCGGACAGTGATCATCATTAAATGCCCCATCACTTCAGACAGTGATCATCATTAAATACCCCATCACCTCAGACAGTGTTCATCATTAAATACCCCATCACCTCAGACAGTGATCATCATTAAATACCCCATCACCTCAGACAGTGATCATCATTAAATACCCCATCACCTCAGAAAGTGATCATCATTAAATACCCCATCACCTCAGACAGTGATCATCATTAAATACCCCATCACCTCAGACAGTGTTCATCATTAAATACCCCATCACCTCAGACAGTGATCATCATTAAATACCCCATCACCTCAGACAGTGATCATCATTAAATACCCCATCACCTCAGACAGACAGTGATCATCATTAAATATCCCATCACCTCAGACAGTGTTCATCATTAAATACCCCATCACATCAGACAGACAGTGATCATCATTAAATACCCCATCACCTCAGACAGTGATCATCATTAAATACCCCATCACCTCAGACAGTGTTCATCATTAAATACCCCATCACCTCAGACAGTGATCATCATTAAATACCCCATCACCTCAGACAGTGTTCATCATTAAATACCCCATCAGCTCAGACAGTGTTCATCATTAAATACTCCATCACCTCAGACAGTGATCATCATTAAATACCCATCACCTCAGACAGCGTTCATCATTAAATACCCCATCACCTCAGACAGTGATCATCATTAAATACCCCATCACCTCAGACAGACAGTGATCATCATTAAATACCCCATCACCTCAGACAGTGTTCATCATTAAATACCCCATCACCTCGGACAGTGATCATCATTAAATGCCCCATCACCTCAGACAGTGATCATCATTAAATACCCCATCACCTCAGACAGTGTTCATCATTAAATACCCCCATCACCTCAGACAGTGATCATCATTAAATACCCCATCACCTCAGACAGTGTTCATCATTAAATGCCCATCACCTCAGACAGTGATCATCATTAAATACCCCATCACCTCAGACAGTGATCATCATTAAATACCCCATCACCTCAGACAGTGATCATCATTAAATACCCCATCACCTCAGACAGTGATCATCATTAAATACCCCATCACCTCAGACAGTGTTCATCATTAAATAACCCATCACCTCAGACAGTGTTCATCATTAAATACCCCATCACCTCAGACAGTGATCATCATTAAATACCCCATCACCTCAGACAGTGATCATCATTAAATACCCCATCACCTCAGACAGTGATCATCATTAAATACCCCATCACCTCAGACAGTGATCATCATTAAATACCCCATCACCTCAGACAGTGATCATCATTAAATACCCCATCACCTCAGACAGTGTTCATCATTAAATACCCTATCACCTCAGACAGTGATCATCATTAACTACCCCATCACCTCAGACAGTGCTCATCATTAAATACCCCATCACTTCAGACAGTGATCATCATTAAATACCCCATCACCTCAGACAGACAGTGATCATCATTAAATACCCCATCACCTCAGACAGTGATCATCATTAAATACCCCATCACCTCAGACAGTGATCATCATTAAATACCCCATCACCTCAGACAGTGATCATCATTAAATACCCCATCACCTCAGACAGTGATCATCATTAAATACCCATCACCTCAGACAGTGATCATCATTAAATACCCCATCACCTCAGACAGTGATCATCATTAAATACCCCATCACCTCAGACAGACAATGATCATCATTAAATACCCATCACCTCAGACAGTGTTCATCATTAAATACCCCATCACCTCAGACAGACAGTGATCATCATTAAATACCCCATCACCCCAGACAGTGATCATCATTAAATACCCCATCACCTCAGACAGACAGTGTTCATCATTGAATACCCCATCACCTCAGACAGTGATCATCATTAAATACCCATCACCTCAGACAGACAGTGTTCATCATTAAATACCCCATCACCTCAGACAGACAGTGATCATCATTAAGTACCCCATCACCTCAGACAGTGATCAGCATTAAATACCCCATCACCTCAGACAGTGTTCATCATTAAATACCCCATCACCTCAGACAGTGATCATCATTAAATACCCCATCACCTCAGACAGACAGTGTTCATCATTAAATACCCCATCACCTCAGACAGTGTTCATCATTAAATACCCCATCACCTCAGACAGTGATCATCATTAAATACCCCATCACCTCAGACAGACAGTGATCATCATTAAATACCCCATCACCTCAGACAGTGATCATCATTAAATACCTCATCACCTCAGACAGTGATTATCATTAAATACCCCATCACCTCAGACAGTGTTCATCATTAAATACCCCATCACCTCTGACAGACAGTGATCATCATTAAATACCCCATCACCTCAGACAGTGTTCATCATTAAATACCCCATCACCTCAGACAGTGATCATCATTAAATACCCCATCACCTCAGACAGTGATCATCATTAAATACCCCATCACCTCAGACAGACAGTGATCATCATTAAATACCCATCACCTCAGACAGACAGTGATCATCATTAAATACCCCATCACCTCAGACAGTGTTCATCATTAAATACCCCATCACTTCAGACAGTGATCATCATTAAATACCCCATCACCTCAGACAGTGATCATCATTAAATACCCCATCACCTCAGACAGTGTTCATCATTAAATACCCCATCACCTCAGACAGTGATCATCATTAAATACCCCATCACTTCAGACAGTGTTCATCATTAAATACCCCATCACCTCAGACAGTGTTCATCATTAAATACCCCATCACCTCAGACAGTGTTCATCATTAAATACCCCATCACCTCAGACAGACAGTGATCATCATTAAATACCCCATCACCTCAGACAGTGATCATCATTAAATACCCCATCACCTCAGACAGTGATCATCATTAAATACCCAATCACCTCAGACAGTGTTCATCATTCAATACCCCATCACCTCAGACAGTGATCATCATTAAATACCCCATCACCTCAGACAGTGATCATCATTAAATACCCCATCACCTCAGACAGACAGTGATCATCATTAAATACCCCATCACCTCAGACAGTGATCATCATTACATACCCCATCACCTCAGACAGTGATCATCATTAAATACCCCATCACCTCAGACAGTGATCATCATTAAATACCCCATCACCTCAGACAGTGATTATCATTAAATACCCCATCACCTCAGACAGTGTTCATCATTAAATACCCCATCACCTCAGACAGTGTTCAACATTAAATACCCCATCACCTCAGACAGACAGTGATCATCATTAAATACCCCATCACCTCAGACAGTGTTCATCATTAAATACCCCATCACCTCAGACAGTGATCATCATTAAATACACCATCACCTCAGACAGTGTTCATCATTAAATACCCCATCACCTCTGACAGACAGTGATCATCATTAAATACCCCATCACCTCAGACAGTGTTCATCATTAAATACCCCATCACCTCAGACAGTGATCATCATTAAATACCCCATCACCTCAGACAGTGATCATCATTAAATACCCCATCACCTCAGACAGACAGTGATCATCATTAAATACCCCATCACCTCAGACAGACAGTGATCATCATTAAATACCCCATCACCTCAGACAGTGTTCATCATTAAATACCCCATCACTTCAGACAGTGATCATCATTAAATACCCCATCACCTCAGACAGTGATCATCATTAAATACCCCATCACCTCAGACAGTGTTCATCATTAAATACCCCATCACCTCAGACAGTGATCATCATTAAATACCCCATCACTTCAGACAGTGTTCATCATTAAATACCCCATCACCTCAGACAGTGTTCATCATTAAATACCCCATCACCTCAGACAGTGTTCATCATTAAATACCCCATCACCTCAGACAGACAGTGATCATCATTAAATACCCCATCACCTCAGACAGTGATCATCATTAAATACCCCATCACCTCAGACAGTGATCATCATTAAATACCCAATCACCTCAGACAGTGTTCATCATTCAATACCCCATCACCTCAGACAGTGATCATCATTAAATACCCCATCACCTCAGACAGTGATCATCATTAAATACCCCATCACCTCAGACAGACAGTGATCATCATTAAATACCCCATCACCTCAGACAGTGTTCATCATTAAATACCCCATCACCTCGGACAGTGATCATCATTAAATACCCCATCACCGCAGACAGTTTTCATCATTAAATACCCCATCACCTCAGACAGTGATCATCATTAAATACCCCATCACCTCAGACAGACAGTGTTCATCATTTAATACCCCATCACCTCAGACAGTGATCATCATTAAATACCCCATCACCTCGGACAGTGATCATCATTAAATGCCCCATCACCTCAGACAGTGATCATCATTAAATACCCCATCACCTCAGACAGTGATCATCATTAAATACCCCATCACCTCAGACAGTGTTCATCATTAAATACCCATCACCTCAGACAGACAGTGATCATCATTAAATACCCCATCACCTCAGACAGTGATCATCATTAAATACCCCATCACCTCAGACAGACAGTGTTCATCATTAAATACCCCATCACCTCAGACAGTGATCATCATTAAATACCCCATCACCTCAGACAGACAGTGTTCATCATTAAATACCCTATCACCTCAGACAGACAGTGATCATCATTAAATACCCCATCACCTCAGACAGTGATCATCATTACATACCCCATCACCTCAGACAGTGATCATCATTAAATACCCCATCACCTCAGACAGTGATCATCATTAAATACCCCATCACCTCAGACAGTGATTATCATTAAATACCCCATCACCTCAGACAGTGTTCATCATTAAATACCCCATCACCTCAGACAGTGTTCATCATTAAATACCCCATCACCTCAGACAGACAGTGATCATCATTAAATACCCCATCACCTCAGACAGTGTTCATCATTAAATACCCCATCACCTCAGACAGTGATCATCATTAAATACACCATCACCTCAGACAGTGTTCATCATTAAATACCCATCACCTCAGACAGTGATCATCATTAAATACCCATCACCTCAGACAGTGATCATCATTAAATACCCCATCACCTCAGACAGTGATCATCATTAAAAACCCATCACCTCAGACAGACAGTGATCATCATTAAATACCCCATCACATCAGACAGTTTTCATCATTAAATACCCCATCACCTCAGACAGTGATCATCATTAAATACCCCATCACCTCAGACAGTGATCATCATTAAATACCCCATCACCTCAGACAGTGATCATCATTAAATACCCCATCACCTCAGACAGACAGTGATCATCATTAAATACCCCATCACCTCAGACAGACAGTGATCATCATTAAATACCCCATCACCTCAGACAGTGATCATCATTAAATACCCCATCACCTCAGACAGTGTTCATCATTAAATACCCCATCACCTCAGACAGTGATCATCATTAAATACCCCATCACCTCAGACAGTGATTATCATTAAATACCCCATCACCTCAGACAGACAGTGATCATCATTAAATACCCCATCACATCAGACAGACAGTGATCATCATTAAATACCCCATCACCTCAGAAAGTGATCATCATTAAATACCCCATCACCTCAGACAGTGATCATCATTAAATACCCCATCACCTCAGACAGTGATCATCATTAAATACCCCATTACCTCAGACAGTGGTCATCATTAAATACCCCATCACCTCAGACAGTGATCATCATTAAATACCCCATCACCTCAGACAGTGATCATCATTAAATACCCCATCACCTCAGACAGACAGTGATCATCATTAAATACCCCATCACCTCAGACAGTGATCATCATTAAATACCCCATCACCTCAGACAGTGATCATCATTAAATACCCCATCACCTCAGACAGTGATCATCATTAAATACCCCATCACCTCAGACAGTGATCATCATTAAATACCCCATCACCTCAGACAGTGTTCATCATTAAATACCCCATCACCTCAGACAGTGATCATCATTAAATACCCCATCACCTCAGACAGTGATCATCATTAAATACCCATCACCTCAGACAGTGATCATCATTAAATACCCCATCACCTCAGACAGACAGTGATCATCATTAAATACCCCATCACCTCAGACAGTGATCATCATTAAATACCCCACCTCAGACAGACAGTGATCATCATTAAATACCCCATCACCTCAGACAGACAGTGATCATCATTAAATACCCCATCACCTCAGACAGTGATCATCATTAAATACCCCATCACCTCAGACAGTGATCATCATTAAATACCCCATCACCTCAGACAGTGATCATCATTAAATACCCCATCACCTCAGACAGTGATCATCATTAAATACCCCATCACCTCAGACAGTGTTCATCATTAAATACCCCATCACCTCAGACAGTGATCATCATTAAATACCCCATCACCTCAGACAGTGATCATCATTAAATACCCCATCACCTCAGACAGTGATCATCATTAAATACCCCATCACCTCAGACAGACAGTGATCATCATTAAATACCCCATCACCTCAGACAGTGATCATCATTAAATACCCCACCTCAGACAGACAGTGATCATCATTAAATACCCCATCACCTCAGACAGTGTTCATCATTAAATACCCCATCACCTCAGACACTGATCACCATTAAATACCCCATCACCTCAGACAGTGATCATCATTAAATACCCCATCACCTCAGACAGTGATCATCATTAAATACCCATCACCTCAGACAGTGATCATCATTAAATACCCCATCACCTCAGACAGTGTTCATCATTAAATACCCCTTCACCTCAGACAGTGTTCATCATTAAATACCCCATCACCTCAGACATTGATCATCATTAAATACCCCATCACCTCAGACAGTGTTCATCATTAAATACCCCATCACCTCAGACAGTGTTCATCATTAAATACCCCATCACCTCAGACAGTGATCATCATTAAATACCCCATCACCTCAGACAGTGATCATCATTAAATACCCCATCACCTCAGACAGTGATCATCATTAAATACCCCATCACCTCAGACAGACAGTGATCATCATTAAATACCCCATCACCTCAGACAGTGATCATCATTAAATACCCCATCACCTCAGACAGTGTTCATCATTAAATACACCATCACCTCAGACAGTGATCATCATTAAATACCCCATCACCTCAGACAGTGATCATCATTAAATACCCCATCACCTCAGACAGTGATCATCATTAAATACCCCATCACCTCAGACAGACAGTGTTCATCATTAAATACCCCATCACCTCAGACAGTGTTCATCATTAAATACCCCATCACCTCAGACAGTGATCATCATTAAATACCCCATCACCTCAGACAGTGATCATCATTAAATACCCCATCACCTCAGACAGTGATCATCATTAAATACCCCATCACCTCAGACAGTGATCATCATTAAATACCCCATCACCTCAGACAGTCTTCATCATTAAATACCCCATCACCTCAGACAGTGATCATCATTAAATACCCCATCACCTCAGACAGACAGTGATCATCATTAAATACCCCATCACCTCAGACAGTGTTCATCATTAAATACCCCATCACCTCAGACAGTGATCATCATTAAATACCCCATCACATCAGACAGTGTTCATCATTAAATACCCCATCACCTCAGACAGTGATCATCATTAAATACCCCATCACCTCAGACAGTGATCATCATTAAATACCCCATCACCTCAGACAGACAGTGTTCATCATTAAATACCCCATCACCTCAGACAGTGATCATCATTAAATACCCCATCACCTCAGACAGTGTTCATCATTAAATACCCCATCACCTCAGACAATGTTCATCATTAAATACTCCATCACCTCAGACAGTGATCATCATTAAATACCCCATCACCTCAGACAGACAGTGTTCATCATTAAATAACCCATCACCTCAGACAGTGATCATCATTAAATACCCCATCACCTCAGACAGACAGTGTTCATCATTAAATACCCCATCACTTCAGACAGTGATCATCATTAAATACCCCATCACCTCAGACAGTGATCATCATTAAATACCCCATCACCTCAGACAGACAGTGATCATCATTAAATACCCCATCACCTCAGACAGACAGTGATCATCATTAAATACCCCATCACCTCAGACAGTGATCATCATTAAATACCCCATCACCTCAGACAGTGTTCATCATTAAATACCCCATCACCTCAGACAGTGATCATCATTAAATACCCCATCACCTCAGACAGTGATTATCATTAAATACCCCATCACCTCAGACAGACAGTGATCATCATTAAATACCCCATCACATCAGACAGACAGTGATCATCATTAAATACCCCATCACCTCAGACAGTGAACATCATTAAATACCCCATCACCTCAGACAGTGTTCATCATTAAATACCCCATCACCTCAGACAGTGATCATCATTAAATACCCCATCACCTCAGACAGTGATCATCATTAAATACCCCATCACCTCAGACAGTGTTCATCATTAAATACCCCATCACCTCAGACAGACAGTGTTCATCATTAAATACCCCATCACCTCAGACAGTGATCATCATTAAATACCCCATCACCTCAGACAGTATTCATCATTAAATACCCCATCACCTCAGACAGTGTTCATCATTAAATACCCCATCACCTCAGCCAGTGATCATCATTAAATACCCCATCACCTCAGACAGTGTTCATCATTAAATACCCCATCACCTCAGACAGTGATCATCATTAAATACCCCATCACCTCAGACAGTGATCATCATTAAATACCCCATCACCTCAGACAGTGATCATCATTAAATACCCCATCACCTCAGACAGTGTTCATCATTAAATACCCCATCACCTCAGACAGTGATCGTCATTAAATACCCCATCACCTCAGACAGTGATCATCATTAAATACCCATCACCTCAGACAGTGATCATCATTAAATACCCCATCACCTCAGACAGTGATCATCATTAAATACCCCATCACCTCAGATAGTGATCATCATTAAATACCCCATCACCTCAGACAGTGTTCATCATTAAATACCCCATCACCTCAGACAGTGTTCATCATTAAATACCCCATCACCTCAGACAGTGATCATCATTAAATACCCCATCACCTCAGACAGAGTGATCATCATTAAATACCCCATCACCTCAGACAGTGATCATCATTAAATACCCCATCACCTCAGACAGTGTTCATCATTAAATACCCCATCACCTCAGACAGTGATCGTCATTAAATACCCCATCACCTCAGACAGTGATCATCATTAAATACCCCATCACCTCAGACAGTGATCATCATTAAATACCCCATCACCTCAGACAGTGATCATCATTAAATACCCCATCACCTCAGATAGTGATCATCATTAAATACCCCATCACCTCAGACAGTGTTCATCATTAAATACCCCATCACCTCAGACAGTGTTCATCATTAAATACCCCATCACCTCAGATAGTGATCATCATTAAATACCCCATCACCTCAGACAGTGTTCATCATTAAATACCCCATCACCACAGACAGTGTTCATCATTAAATACCCCATCACCTCAGACAGTGATCATCATTAAATACCCCATCACCTCAGACAGAGTGATCATCATTAAATACCCCATCACCTCAGACAGTGATCATCATTAAATACCCCATCACCTCAGACAGACAGTGTTCATCATTAAATACCCCATCATCTCAGACAGTGTTCATCATTAAATACCCCATCACCTCAGACAGTGTTCATCATTAAATACCCCATCACCTCAGACAGTGTTCATCATTAAATACCCCATCACCTCAGACAGTGATCATCATTAAATACCCCATCACCTCAGACAGTGTTCATCATTAAATACCCCATCACCTCAGACAGACAGTGTTCATCATTAAATACCCCATCACCTCAGACAGACAGTGATCATCATTAAATAACCCATCACCTCAGACAGTGATCATCATGAAATACCCCATCACCTCAGACAGACAGTGATCATCATTAAATACCCCATCACCTCAGACAGACAGTGATCATCATTAAATAACCCATCACCTCAGACAGTGTTCATCATTAAATACCCCATCCCCTCAGACAGTGATCATCATTAAATACCCCAATCACCTCAGACAGTGATCATCATTAAATACCCCATCACCTCAGACAGACAGTGTTCATCATTAAATACCCCATCACCTCAGACAGTGTTTCATCATTAAATACCCCATCACCTCAGACAGTGATCGTCATTAAATACCCCATCACCTCAGACAGTGATCATCATTAAATACCCCATCACCTCAGACAGTGATCATCATTAAATACCCCATCACCTCAGACAGTGATCATCATTAAATACCCCATCACCTCAGATAGTGATCATCATTAAATACCCCATCACCTCAGACAGTGTTCATCATTAAATACCCCATCACCTCAGACAGTGTTCATCATTAAATACCCCATCACCTCAGACAGTGATCATCATTAAATACCCCATCACCTCAGACAGAGTGATCATCATTAAATACCCCATCACCTCAGACAGTGATCATCATTAAATACCCCATCACCTCAGACAGACAGTGTTCATCATTAAATACCCCATCACCTCAGACAGTGATCATCATTAAATACCCCATCACCTCAGACAGTGATCATCATTAAATACCCCATCACCTCAGACAGACAGTGTTCATCATTAAATACCCCATCACCTCAGACAGTGATCATCATTAAATACCCCATCACCTCAGGCAGACAGTGTTCATCATTAAATACCCCATCACCTCAGACAGTGTTCATCATTAAATACGCCATCACCTCAGACAGTGATCATCATTAAATACCCCATCACCTCAGACAGTGATCATCATTAAATACCCCATCACCTCAGACAGTGATCATCATTAAATACCCCATCACCTCAGACAGACAGTGTTCATCATTAAATACCCCATCACCTCAGACAGTGTTCATCATTAAATACCCCATCACCTCAGACAGTGTTCATCATTAAATACCCCATCACCTCAGACAGTGATCATCATTAAATACCCCATCACCTCAGACAGTGTTCATCATTAAATACCCCATCACCTCAGACAGTGATCATCATTAAATACCCCATCACCT